>NC_056743.1:298644193-298727017 GCF_019279795.1 Protopterus annectens
TATTTGAGATTGGAGAGTATAGTATGATAGATATTAGAGAGAAAATTTGTTTTTAGTAAGGGATGGATTGTTTTGGGTGGGATGAAGTAATGGTAGAGGTAGTTGGATGAGTCTGTGCAAGGTGGAGTGAGGGGGACGGTTTAAGTTGGAGAGTGACAAGGACATTCTCATTTGGAAGAAAGATGAGAGAGTAGCTCTCATCATTTTTACTTAATAATTGTTTTGTTTTTTAGCGTCACTTTTTTTTTCATTTGTATCAGCCTACAGTAGTCCAGGTGAATGCATGAAAACAAATCCATGAATCCATGCAGCAATTCTGAATACCCATTCTATCCAATTCAGGGTCACAGAAAGCTGGAGACTGGCATGACATTTAGTAAGGTATGAGACAGGAACCAGTACAGGACAAGATGCCAGTCCTTTGCAAACACACATATATTTCACATATGCATCCAGGGGCAATCCAAGGACAAAATGATTGACTTCAACAATTGGCAAAGCTTCTGGTGTTGTTCTAAGGGGATCCAGTATTTGTCTGCCTGGGACGACATGATCGACAGACCACGATGCTTTGCCAGAGATGGCCTGCACCTGTCGCCCTTAGGATTCCAGATACGGGCTAAGGCTCTTGCCACCCCTATAGTGCCTTTTTTAGGCAAGGTTCAAATGACAAATTCACCACCATAACAGGTACAAATAAGCAAAATCTGAGGGTATTCTAAACCTCAAAATGCATTCACTCGAGGCACTCCTTAAAATGGAGAACATTGACATCTGTGCAGTGACAGAGAACTGGTTCAAAGCTCCAGAGAGCACCCCTGCATTTACCAGGCTACAATTCATACCACACCTTTCGGCCACCTAACCCAGAACAAAGCACTAAAGGCAGCGTCTTGTCCATATTCATTAAGGATATCCACACCTCCAGGCTAGTTACACAGCGTAATGTATCCGAGATTATCCAAGTGCAACTAACTCTGGGCAAGACCGCAATCCAAATTGTAGCTTGCTACAGACCCCCCACCATGCCCCAGGATTCACACTCCTCATTTCTTGATAAACTGGAAAGTATTAGGGTACGACCCAACACCCTAATAATGGGCAATTTCAACTACCCCACCATTAACTGGGAAAACTACTCATGTACCAACTCTTTTGCTCAACGTTTTCTAGAATTCATAAATTCCAATGCCTTGGATCAACTTATTCACACCCCCACCAGGGGCAGCAATATCCTAGACCTGGTCATTACCAACATGGGAAACCGGTGTTCCACACCAGAGGTCAATTCCTCGTTGGTCAGATCCGACCACAAGCTAATCAGCCTAGACATCCACATCCCACCCCCACCCCAATTAGGGAAACCATCGTAAAAAACTTCTCCAAAGCCAACTTCACACTTCTTAAGACAGAAGTGGCAAACTTCATGACACCCATGCAAATGGACAATAGAGGTATGACTGCCGAATCCTACACAAATGCACACTTACACGAGTGCATGGATCATGCTATCCCTAATAGAATCAAGATGTTATCCTCCAAAAAAAAGGAAGCCAATCTGGTGGTCCTCTGCCATAAACAAACTCTACAACAGAAGAAAGAAACTGTTGCAAAAAAAGAGTAAAGTCCCATGATTGGAGGAACTCCCTGGTCAACCTCAGTAAGAAGCTGAGATCCCTCATAAAATCCTCCAAAGCTAGTTACGAAAACAAAATTGCCACTGACTCTAAAGACAACCACAAAGCATTCTATAGCTGTGTCAAGAATCTAAATGGGAACACTCAGATCTGCTCTGAGTTACAGCACAATGGCACTAAATATACAGAACCAACTGATATTGCCAACATCCTAGCAGATAGATTCTGTGCTAACTTTACCCCCCCTCTCACCCCCCCTAGAGGGCCCATCTCTATACCGGAAGAATGCAAAGTTCCTATAATCACGGCTGCACAGGTAAAAACACACTCTCCAAAGCCAAGAACACAGCATCCATGGGACCTGACAATATCCCAGGCTGCGTTCTACACGAACTACAGAATGCACTGGCACCCTACCTAAGTACCATGTTCAATCATAGCCTCACCACAGGCTTTGTACCCACTGAATGGTGCACCATGACAGTTATCCCACTCCACAAAGGGGGAGCCACGACGGACCCCAGGAACTAACGCCCCATTAGCCTGATGAGCCTGGTCTGCAAGGCCATGGAACGTATCATCGTGGAACTCATAAATAAAGACATTGGTAATCTCCAAACTCTGGACCCTACCCAGTTTGGATTTGTAAAAGGCAGATCATGTCTCCTAAACCTGATTGACTTCTTTGAAGCAGTCACCAAAGCCATAGATGAGGGTAAAATGGTTTACACAGCTTATCTAGATCTCGCCAAGGCTTTCGACACCATCCCCCACTCTGGAATTATAGATAAGCTCACTAAACTAGGTATGAATCCCTATGCCACAAGATGGGTTGCCAACTGGCTCATGGACAGAACCCACACTGTGAAAGTAGCAGATTCCAAATCTGACATCAGACCAGTGACAAGTGGAGTACCACAGGGTTCAGTCCTGGGTCCTCTCCTGTTTGGTATCTACTTCCCTGAAGTGCAGGCCAACACAGAAGGTCTTTGGCTAACAAAGTTTGCAGATGACTGCAAACTAGGAGCCATAATCAAAACTCCTAACGATGTGGACAAACTACAAAAGGGCCTCACTGAGACAGATACCTGGTGTCAAAGCCATGGCCTGAAGCTCAATGCCAAAAAGTGTATTGTCATCCCCTTTGGTAAAATTTCTGTACCCATGAACTACCACATAGCTGGTAGTCTACTTAATGCTGAAAATGTGATGAGACCCTGGGACACAGGTGGACAGTAGTCTCTCCTTTGATAATCACATCGCCACAGTGGTCAGGAAATCCTTCTACGTGGCTCATCTCATCACAAAAGGATTCTCATCCTGCAAAAAAGAGGTCATTGTTCCCCTCTACTCATCACTCATTAGACCCATTATAGAGTACAACGCCCCTTTTGGTATGTACCTCACAAGACATCTACAACAACTGGAAAGACCACAGAAATACCTCACAAAGAGGATTACTGCCCCATGCAGACAGTCTCAAAAAACTACAGCTTTATTCCATCGCATATCGCCTACTCAGGGGCGATCTCTGCCTAACATACAAAGCTATGTCAAACCCAGAGCTGTTGGACATGCTCCACTTAAAGAAATCCCAATCCCTCTGAGCTACACGCTCTAGGGACCTAAACCTTGTCACCACAATAAACAGAACATGCTGGAGGGATAGATTCCTGTCCCAGAGACTTCCCATACTCTGGAACAGACTACCTATCTATGTCAAACAGAGCTCCTCATTAGCACACTCCAAGAAAAATCTTGAGGATTGGATGGGAAATGGGAAATTCACCCTGGGGATCACTTCTGTGGCTCTGCTCGACAGGGGCAGAGGAAAATAACTTTCTTGGGTGGCGAAAGCCAGGGTACATTTTTTGGCTAGGCTTGTATGGGCCCTAGGGCCGATGGCCTAATACCTACCTATGAACATATTTGAATGTCACCAGCACACAGTTTTGGAATGTGAGATGAAACAGATTCCCCTAGAGAAAACTTATTGAGGAGACATTCAAACTGTGGACAGAAGGTACCCCAGCCAGGAAATGAACTAGAAAACCAAATGTTTTGAGGCAGAATACAAATCCAGTACCATGTAATAAACTAGAGTACACTAATTTCTTTACAAAGGAAGCAATTCGCAAGTGAATGTGGCTCTCATTTAACTTTCAGTATAGGACAAATATGTTTCTTAAAGTAATTTGTAAGAGAACATATATAAGAATATTTAATATATTTTACTAATGTTAAAAAACTGTCTGAAATTTTAATTGCTGTCAAGTCCAAAGATGCATTTTGATCCAAGATCTAAGTTAATAACAACTATGTTTCAAGCTGAATTAATTTCCATACCTGCATTTGTACATAAAGCATCCAGTGCACTTATGAATACAAATTAAAATTATTCCTACTTATTTCCTGAAAAAGCAGTCTTTGAGGCAAGTACAGACTTGAAATGTCTTGTTGAATAAACCCCCATCACCGGTATTATGGAGCACCTCATTCAATGATCATTGACGTTGCCCTTTTCCTTAACAGTTGTGTGATTGTGGTTAGTATATTCTAATTGGGGGTGGGTGCAGTGGATCAGTGTCCCTCACGGAAACTGATTTTCAAGGATATTGATTGATGGTAATGATACTCGCATACAATAATAATAATAATGATTATTGATTACTTTCATCAAATCAGCACGACTATCCTGGCCCAAGCCTTCTAGGAGGGCACTAAGAAAACAACAGGAAAAAAATTCCTTTTATGTTAAATGCAAATCCATTGCTAATTAACTAGCAAATTTAGAGAGACTTCTATTGTTAACCCCGACTTTGAAAATATAAGCACAATAAAAATATTACAGTTATAAACTTCCTAGAGTTAATTGTAACAATATAAGTATCATACAGTTTGAAATAACAGTTTACTAGTCCTAGTAAATTATTTATATAAATGCTGTAGAATATGAAACCTACCATATTTAAACATTTATTTTATTTATTTATTTTATTTTACATTTGTTGACCGGGCTAGTCTAACTGGATACATGTCCATTTTCAGTAGAGGACCGGAGAGAAAAGCTCCACTTTAAACTAAATAAATCAAGACAAACAAAAGTCCATGCAATATATACAGTACATAAACCTGAAGAATTTTTCCATCAAATTGAGTTATACAGAACTACAAATATACAGATTGTGACTACTGAGTTTAATAAGGTAAAATGCAGTATTATTATCAAGGGAAACAGATAGATATTCTTGATTAGTATATTGGGTATGAATGTGCCTTTGTAAAGATGTAAAATGGCTATGATAAAGTGTATAACACTGAGAAGTGAGAGAATTATTGAATGTATGTACATGGGGAAGTAGTTACAGTCATAGTGAAAGAAATAGATTGGTTTATATACAAGGTGGAAAGATAAGAGCTCTCTGAAGAAGGCAAGGTTGTTAGGAGCATATTCAGTGTAAGCAGCTTGGGAATAAGATACTAAGAAGGGGGTGCGGGACAAATTAACTAATACTGCAAAGAGGGCTATTGGAAGAGAGTTATAGAATAATGTTATATTGGGGGGGGGTTAGTACAAGGACAAAGCCATTGTGTTTTTAGTTGAATCTTTAGTTGCTTTTTAAAGAGTGGTAATGATGAGAGAGATGTAAGTTTTGTGGGAAGCTTGTTCCGAATTTTCCCTACTGTATTAGAGAAAAGAGAATCACCAGCCTTGCTGTGGGATTTCTGGATGGTAGTTTATTTGCTGAGTGAAGGTTAGTAAGATTTGTGTAGGGGGAGATGAGGCTACTGAGAATAGGAGTATTACTAGGCTGGTACAGAATTTTATGGGTAATGGAGAGTTGTTGAAATTCTAGCTGGTTATTTAGTTCAAGCCATCCAAGAAGTTTGAGATTTAGACAGTGATGAGTTCTAAATGAGGACCCAGTAGCAAACCTGGCAATATTGTTATAAGAAGTGGACAATTTGTTTAGGTTGCTTTTGGAAAGATTAGTATAAACTGGTGAGGCATAGAGGAGGGTGGAGATCAGATAGGTCTGGGCAATAGTAGTTCTGGCTTCTGGGGTGAGAAAAGGTTTTATCCTATATAAGGATCCAAGTTTTCTGTTTACAGTTTTAATAGTGGCATTAATATGCGAGTCAAAGTTGAGGTTGTGGTCAATCAATACACCTAATAGTTTTGTAGTTGGGTCAGGAGCTATGATTGTACCGTCAATGGATATAATAGAGAAATCCATTGGGGTAGATTTAAAAGTTGGAGAAAATAGTAATAGTTTAGTTTTTATTGCATTAAGGAGGAGGTGACGTTGTTGGAACCAGTTTTCTACTAGGTTAAATACTGTTTGGGTGATGGACTGGAGTTCAGATGAGGTGGTTCCTTTACAAATCAAAGTGGAGTCATCTGCGTATTGTATGCTGGTAGGTAGAGGTAAATTAGTAGAAAGGTCGTTAATGAATATGGAGAAGAGTAGAGGTCCCAGGATAGAGCCCTGAGGGACACCAAGGGTAATAGGGAGAAGTTTGGATAGGTTATTATCCCAAAGGACAGCCTGCTGTCTATTGTGCATATAGGATTTGAACCATTGTAATGCCTGTGTGTCAAGTGAGAAAGAGTTGAGTATGTTGAGTAGTATTTGATGGTTGACCATATCAAAAGCTTTAGAGAGGTCAATGAACAGAGCAGAGGAGTGCGTGTTATTGTTGCGATGTTTATTAATGCAGTCTGTAAAGGATAGGAGAGCAGTGGTGGTACTGTGGAATGGTCTAAAACCATGTTGACAGTCAGCTAGAAGGTTATATTGGAGAATGCTGTCAAGGAATTGTTGATGGATACATTTTTCTATTATTTTGGCTAGTGGTGATAATAGGGCTATGGGCCGAAAGTTAGAGAGTTCAGTTGAGTTCCCTCCTTTGTGAAGTGGGATTATGTGAGAGATTTTCCAGAGTGAGGGAATGGAGCCTTCAGTTATGGTTCTATTGATTAGAATTGAAATGGGATAGGCAAGAGCTTTTGCAGCAGTTTGAAGGTATTCAGGTGGTAGGAGATCAGCTGAGGGAGTACAAGGTTTAAGTTTATGAAGTAGAGTGTAGATGAGGGTTGTAGGAATAGGTTTTAAGTGAAAGGTAGCTGCTAAGGTAGTTGGGGAGGATGAGAGAGTAGGGTTAACAAGTGGTAAGGTGTTAGCTAGAGATTGTACAGTTTCAGTAAAAAAGGTATTGAAAGCATCAGCAATCTGCGTTGGAGAGTTTAGGGAAAGACCCAGATGGGGTAGGTGTTTTGGAGTGGCCTGGATGTAAAAGTTTATTTATGCCTGACCAGAAGCTTTGGGGTTGATTATGGTGATTTTGTTGGAGTTTAAAGAAATTGTTTTTTTTATCCTCAATTATTGATTTTTTGGTGGCATTTCTTAGCTGTCTAAAGTACTGATCAATTGGGTCTTTAGTGTTTCTCCATTTGGACCAGATTTTATTTCTTTGTAGGATTTGTTGTCTGGTTTCTTTAGTGAGCCATGGGGCTGTTTTGTATCCAGTTCTTATAGAGCATGAGGGGGCATGGAATTCTAAAATTTGTAGGAATTTGGAGTTAAAATGGGATACTGCTTCATCAATTGGCAGGTGCCTTAGGGGTGACCAGTCACAGGCTTGAAGTTCAGCCTGAAAGTTGGCTGGATCAAATTTTTTTTCGTTGCGGGTGATTTTAAAGGTAGTTTGATTTGGGATAAAGGATTTTTGTCTAGATAGGTTAGTGAATGGTCACTAATATCATCAGGAAGGATACCTACTTTGTAAGAGAGAGGGTGTCTGTTCATTAAAATCCAGTCTAATATACTTTCTTTGCAGCTGGGTTTATGGATTCTGGTGGGGTGAGATGCACTACCATACTCAAGAAATTAGAACAGTTTGCTAAACAAAATAAATGTAGTAATGCATCTTTCACTCAAGGATACTCAAAAGTGAAAAGCAATATATCGGCTATTGCTACCATAAATCATAGTTAACTCTTGCAAAACATTAATCAAAGATCAAAATAAATCTGCCTTTTAAGACATTTATACCTGGACAGTCATTCCTATGGATGGGTATTATTGCTGATTTCAGAATGCAGATAATGAAATATGCTGACTGTCAATGATAAACATGTCTGGCATATGTAACAAATGAACTGAGTTGTTTAATGTTTTCAGCATCATAAACATTCCTAAATATTTACTTTGTGTTGAATAGGTTTGGCCAGGTACCATTTCTATACATCTTCATAAGATCCTGTAAATTATATTAATAGATGTGGATATATGATGATACTGCACATGAGCTCTGCTGTAATTTATATGAACAAAATGGAGAGCTATCCACCTGAGAATAAACAGTATGCATATTGCATGGAAATGTACCTACTCTTTTAGTTTGGATTAACATGAAAATACTTCTAAACATCATTATTTCCCCATATTCAAGGTTACTCTGCATGAAAGATGTCTTGGGTAATATCGTCCTTAAATATTTAACCAAAGATAGAATATGCAATGTACTACAATAATTTTCTGTAATTTTGTAGATGTGGCATATTTTGTAAGAGAATTCATACATACTGTATAAGTATATTTAAAACATCTTATTTATTTTGACTGTTGATTTCCATATATGAGTATATGACTAAAAGTGGATTGACATATCCTAATCTGATGAACGAATTGCATTACAACCTCATTATATCCAGATAAAATTGCAATAGCGAAATGAAAGCTGACCTCTAGTGTAGACGGATAAAGCCCTTAATGTGTGTGACCAAAGTGACCTATATTCAACAAGTGGCACAGGGATGGAGTATGGAAGTATGTGGCTGATGATGGGTTTCCCATCCTGGTGGGTGCGAGACAGCCTAGCCTCACTGAAAATATAGAAACATTAAGAGCTTGATGAGAAGTAGATATACTGCTTAGTCAAAGGTTGCAGAGGCACAGAAGTGCACATGTAACTACGGATGCCTCAGATATATAGAGCTTACAAAGGTTGCTGTTGAGAGGTAGTGTTATGATGTGCTCCATGGCACCAGCATCCTCAATCTCCTCACCAGACCCAAGCCTGCAAACTGGTCAAGCTTGGAGAAATCTAAGGCAGAGAATGTCACCTTCGACAGCACATAAATCTACTGCTCTTATTAGATCACATATTAATTGTGATGGGATAACATGTATATTATCTAAGTCCTATGTATATAAGCTGGAAAAATACAGACTATTTACAAGGCAAGTATATGGTTTGCAAAGGATAGAATATAAGAATAGACTAAGGGTTCTGCAATATATTTGGTAGCTAAAATAAATAATAAATAAAAAAGAAACTTATAAAGGGAGGCATCATGTCTGAATAATAAAAAATAGAAGCAGTTAATGGAGTAGAATTTCTAGATTATATCAAAAACATAGAGCCTCTGGGAAAGTTTTCTACTGCATCATTAGTAATTAAGGACAATGTTTGCTTACATAAGGGGTAAAATCTATATTTTCTTTCCCCTGTATATCAGATTATCTTAGCCCCTTGCTATATGCAAGAATGGCAAGTGACTCCATATGGGAGAAAAGTTATTATGTTGGCAAACTCTTTGGTGATCTAACATAAGGCTTTGAATTGTCAGTATCACTGCATTAAACACCAAACACTGAAAAATGTTAAAACATGGGAAACAAGAGGAGTTGGGTTTCTGAATACTGGAATATATGTATTAGCACCAGTGTTCAAAATGTTGGTCTATTAGATGGATGAATCGTATGAAAGACATTGGAAGATAATATACAGATATCTATGACACATTTAAAAGTAGTTGTTTAGTTAATCCTTTGAAAACTGTAGATAATAAAACATTATTCCTAATGCTGATTTATGGATAGTATGACTTTACTAACTTTTAATGTATTTATTTTTGTTAATATTTACTGACTGGAGTGTTTGAGGGTACTTCATTGTTGAATATGAAACCATTGATGAGGAAATTTAATATAAATTAGAATGAATATTACAATTCAAAGTATTAGAAAAATAATATTTGATTATAAAAGAAACAAAGATTTGGAGAAAATGTAATTTTTATATAATGTGTTATATAAGGACTGCTGGCAAAGGCTCTTGCCTTCCCCATAGTGCCTTTTTTAGGCAAGGTATCAAAAACATTACAGATGTGAAGTTAACCAGTTGAGCAAAATAAGGGTTATGCTGCTAATTGCTAGGAGCTTTAACAAACAACTGCACTCTTGGGACTCGCTTCTGTCACTAGAAGATGTAGAAGTCTGTGCAGTCACAGACATCTGGTTTAAGGCCTCAGAGAGTATCCCGGCCCTACAAGGCTACAATGCCTTCCACACCTTTAGACTGCAAAACGAACATATGAAAACCAAAGGAGGCACTGTTTCAATGTATATTAGAGATTAATTCACCTCCCATCTAGTTAGACTGGACAACTCCATGGAGTTACTCCAGGTCCAGGTTACAGTAGATAAGTCCCCATTCAAGGCCTAGCCAGTTATAGACCCCCCATGGTTCACGGCACCCACAAAGCCTACTTAACCAAACTGAAGACAATCCAAATTTTACAGAACACACACTGGTTATGGGGGATTTCAATTCTCCCATCATCAGCTGGGAAACCTACTCTAGCCCAAACTTACTAGCACCAAAGTTCCTTGACTTTGTGAATTCAAATGCCCTGGAACAAATTGTCCATACACTGACAAGAGGAACAAGCATTCTACATCTGGTCCTCACCAACATGTCAAACAGGTGCACTGCTGCAACTGTTGGACCCTAAATTGTTAAAATTGACCAAAAATCATTCACCTTTGAAATGACACTAACACCAGAACTCACAAAGGGTGAAATCAGACTAAAAAGTATCAACAAGGCAAAACTATACCCTCCTAGGTAAAGGTGTGAATAAATTCCAAGCCTCAACCTAAGCTGAAAGTGCTCACTGTGCCAAAGGTTACACTAAAGCCCTGTACAATCACTTGCATAAGTGTAGCAACTTTGTTGTACTAGAAAGAATCAATGCCAGAGCCCCAAGCAAAAACAGTCGGCAATGGTGGACATCTAGCATCAAAAACCTCTACAATAAATGCAGAACGTTGCTGTCCAAGAAAACGAAGGCAAGGCCCCATCAATGGAAAAGTGCCCTCCTCAGCCTCAACAGGCAAATAAGACAATTTGTCAAATCCTCCAAGAGCTCCTTTGAGAGAAACCTAGCAAGTACTGCCAAGGATAACCATAGGGCCTTTTGCAGCTATATACACAACCTAGAGGGTAGAATCCATCTATGTGCAGAACTAGTGGCCAATGGTGTCACACGCACTGACCCCAGAGAGAGAGCAAACCAGTTAGCAGATAGGGTTGGAGAACATTTCACTCCCTTATACCCTTCTAACTTACAACAAGCCCTCCCCCAAACTTCCCCACCACCTTACATATCTGAAGAGCAGTACCTCAAAGCCATGCCCAAGGCAAAAAATACAGCCTCTACGGGAACAGATGATATTCTAGCCTATCTTTTAAACAGGCTAAAACCTGAAGTAGCATCACCACTTAGTACCCTTTTCAATCATAGCTTAACCACAGGATTTGTTCCTGTGGAATAGAGAACAGCTAAAGTTATTCCACTCCACAAAGGTGGCCTAGCTACAGGCTCGGGGAGTTATAGACCCATAAGTCTGATCAGCCTCATCTGTAAGGCCATGGAACATATCATTATGGACCCCATAAATAAAGACATAGGTGACCTCCAAAACATTGAATCGTGCCCAATTCGACTTCATGAAGGTCAGATCTTGCTTGTTAAATCTGGTAGATTTCTTTGAAAGTGTGACCAAGATCACTGATGGTCAAAACTAAGGGGTTGTGGCTGACCAAGTTTGCAGACAACTGCAAACTAGGTACAATCATTGAATCCCAAATTATGTCAATATACTCCAGGAGGGTCTCGCGCAGACCAGCAACTGGTATACTAGTCATGGTCTTAAACTGAATGCAAAGAAACCATCATTTGGTACAAACAATGTCCCTTCACACTGTCAAATCAACAACAATACCCTACGTACCCATGAAGTGGTAAGGGACCTGGGACCACAGGTTGACTTCGACCATTATGTGTCTACTGTAGTAAGGAAAGCTTTCCACATAGCACTCTTGATTAGTAAAAGTATCACCTCAAGAGTAAAAGAGGTTATAACCCCCCTGTACTCGGCACTTATCTGACCCCTAATTGAGTATAACACCTCATACACCTTACCATACAAAACACATGCAGCAATGAGAGAGACCTCAGAAGTATCTAACAATATGACCTGCAACTTAAATAGGACATGCTGGAGGGACAGAATTATCTCCCAACTGCTGCCACGTCTTTGGATCAGGCTACAAATTCATGAGAAACAAGCACCTGTATGACATTGTTCAAGATGAATCTGGACAAGTGGATGGGGCACCATACATTCTTACTGGGGATAGTGCCCACCACCTTCCTGGACATAGGCAGTTATCAATAAATGCAATTTTGAGTATTGACTAGCACTTGTATGGTATTACATTGGGTTGAAATGACTAAGCTTAAAATGACCTCATGGTCAATAGCCTAGTAATCTCCTATAATTCTATATATATATATATATATATATATATATATATATGTCTCAAACATTGTTTGTGTGTATATATATATATATATATATATATATATATATATATATATATATATATATATATATATATATATATATATATATATATATATATATATATATATATGGTTCCCATTCACATTGACGAAAGTACAGTTCTCTGAACTATATTTTGCCTAACCCATAACTTCGAATTTACACTTCTCTGAAATGGCACTTGCAATCACACTGCAGTATGTATGAACAAATATACTGTTGTCACTGTAGTGTGATCTCTGAGTTAGATTATATAATTAGCAGGGGGTAGGGGGGGTCCAGGGGGGCTTGCCCCCATCAGAAATTAGAGAAAAGTAGATAATGTGGTTCAACTCTTTTCCATTTCAGCAAAGTGCCATTTCGGAGAAGTGTAAATTCAGTTATGGTCTTGGCAAAGTGTGGTTTGGGGAACTGTACTTTCGGCAATGTGAATGTTATCCATATATATATATATATATATATATATATATATATATATATATATATATATATTTGGGTCTACTTCTAAATTTCAAACTTGCTAAACTTCAACTTTTTTATGGTTGAGACCATAAGATAGAAGGTTTGAAACTTCAAAATTTAAATAAAAAAATATATATTTTTTTACATTTTTGCAGGAGGGCTATGCCCTCCACACTCCCTGCTAATTAAATATACCAACTCTGAGATTGCATTATAGTGATCTCCATGTAAATGGTTCGAAGTTTCAAAACTTCTGTCTTATGGTCTACAATTTGAAAGTTCAAAATTTAGAAGTAGACCTATATATATTTGATTTTGAATAACAATAAAAATATAAGACAGGATTAGTGATGTTTTCTAATAATGAGTAATATAGAAAATATACAGGGTTATTATAATAAGAGGCTAATGTGGTTATCAGGAAGTTTAACAACCACCAGGCTTCTCCGGTGGCATAGAGGGATAAAGTCCTGACTATGACCCAGGTTACCAGAGTTTGATTAGTGGCTGAGGCATTTGAAAGAGTTGGCAGGGAAGATGGGTTATTGCTATCATGGGGGGAGAGATTGTGCTGATGTCCGTCTCCATTTGAGTGTTGGTGGAAGCTGTTGCTCATAGAATCTAGATATTAGGCTGGAGCAGTGGGTTAGACAGTCAGTGCATGTCTCTTTGGACCCAGAGGCAGAACACACCATAATTTTCCTGTGTTAAACCAGTCATAGCTAGTGCTAGGCACATATGAGGCAGGACATAGACCAGCAAAAACACCCTAGACCCATGGATAATTGTCTACTGTCAAGGTCTACCCATATAAGTGTTCCAGTACCGCATGAAATAAAACAAATAATAGCCTTTACTAATCTGAAGTTTTAGTAGTTACAAGCAAATCTATTACCCAGACAGTGGAAGATTTTGTAGATCTTAAAAGTATTTTTAAGTGAAAAATAGCAATAATTAATATTTTAAATATTGGACCACATTTTATGTTAATGTGAACCTTTTTACCTGCACTATGACTTTTGTACAATTGTTTATGTATTTATTCACTTATTTTTATTCCTTTTTTATGTAGTTGTTTGAAGTATAATAAAATAAAAAAATAATGGTTTGCATTGTTATTATTCATGTAACAGATGTTAGTAGTTGTAATAAGCATGACTAGCACTTGAACTGGAAAATAAATAAATAAATAAAATAAGTAAGTTGTGACTTTATAAGAGTGTAAACCCCCTTTCCTTCTGAAGTTTCTCAGTGGGTGCTAATAGGAAAGGTCCTACCAAAACATAATTTGGCCATCTCAGCATATATCTCTTCTTACCTTCAGTCTGGTGTTTTTTGAAGTTGTGAAGTCTTCTAAGCACTCCATTTGTACCAAACCTGATAGGACAGGAGCCTTTCTCCACAGCAACAACCTCTGGTGTCTACTTTGGACTAAAATTATGTATTTCTGTTTAATCCCTCAGTGTTAGCTAGTAACATTGTACACTTAAGTTTCTTCACAGCTATATACAGTTATGTTGCTCATATGTATATCAGCATTTCTTTACAGCTCCAGTAGCAGATAACATTTTTGTCTTTCAAATCAAACATCACTTCAGCCCTATTCCAAGTTACTGAAGTAATATTGCTAACCAAGTCTATAAATGTCTCTCTTCAGTGAATAACTTGAAGGCAGTGATCATAGGAATCAAGAAATCATGATCTCTTTCAGAAACCTTTATAACTTCAATTTCAGTACTTATCTCCTCAGTAGTCTTACAGTAAGATAGAAAAAATATTGCAAATTTGAAATATTGTGTTAAGCAAATGCACTCTGAAGAGGAAAGTAAGGCACACAAACTTGAGTAATCTGGTGTCATTTAAAATAGTTTTCAGATGTGATAATCTAATACATTTCATCACTATACAGATTCATGCTAGGAATGCATATCAAAATAGGACCATAAATTCAGCAAAAGCTGTTTTATTTATTTTATTTACTTACTTATTTTACATTTGTTTACCGGAAAAGTCTGACTTGATCCGAAAGTGCCCATTTTCAGCAGAGGCCTGGGGAGAAAAGCTGCACAATTTATTTTTTTTAAAAAGGATGCAACATGTATGGAAACAGTCAACATTCAGTACAGTAATTTTGCAAATCAAACCATCTATATATTCTCCAAAGTGGAAGTAAGGTGACTTTCTGGCATAATCTGGGTGTTCTTCAGCCAAATGCAATTATCATGCCTTTCCACATCCATACTGTTTAAAATAATATCATATTAAATGGAAGTTGTTATAGCCTTCACTGCTGATTACCTTATCCCTCCTTGTTATAGCAGATAAAATGAAGCTGTTGTAAATTCTTATTTAAGACACACAAAGTTTAGACAACTCTTATGTCTGTGGTACCCTACCTAAAGTACTTCACTGTAATGCTAAGAGCTACAGCCCAGTGCAGTGAGCTCAGTCATTTTGTAGCACTTAAGCTCATAGACATTCACCCTGCTAATATCCAGTTATCCAACTTCCCCAGGCTTCTCAGTGTCCTGATGTAAACTGTGCAGACAATAACAATCTTATCAAGTCGTAAGTAGAATCACATTATCCCAGTGAATCCCACTATGTCATGTTGGCTTGTTTCTAGTCATAGCAGGTATCTTTCCATGTAGTGGATTATCCCAGATATTATTTGCTTATACTATAGGGGTGCTGTTAGGTATCCCTCGGTAATGGATTCCATGTATCATCTCCTTACACATAAGTAGTACTGTTGGACAGCTGCCTGACTTTACATTCCCATGGTAGATTTCATGAAATTATGTTGTATTCCTTTCTATCCTAGTTTACACAGTCATATCCTTTATTAAGACCACTCATTTGGAGTTTATAATTCTACTTGATTTAACTACTTGACCAAAAGTAAATCTTGAATGAAGTCATTCATAATCCCACCCATAACAGTATGCTATGATTTGTCTTAGCTCCATTAAGTTAAATTTAGGCCATTTGTCTGCAATGGATAAAATATGATGCATTTAAATATGTATTCATTCTTACTGAGGTCAGTCACCTTTTATGCCATTCAGAAGTCATGTTTGTCATATACAAGGCTATAAATATTCCAGTTTCTCTACCAGTGGGAGAAGACTGAACTCTTGATCTTCAGTTGGTCAAGGTTCAACCACTGATGAGTGCAGTTCCTACATTGGAAATCGTTGTCTGTCATTTCCAGTGGTAGTGATATCTTTTTTGAGGAATTTTCCCCTTCTTTGAGTTGGTGCAACATTGTAATTTCTATATGTAAGTTTGGGGGTATAGGGGACTTGAATCTATATTAGGGAGTGCTGGAGGACTTGTTCTGCCCTGTGCAAATGCTTAAAAAGGTTTTAGCTTCTTTTTTACCTATGGATTCTGATATATGGCACTTTCAGTTTCATCCACTCATAGTGAAAGCTGTATGTATTCCTTAATATTAAATTGTAGTTTGTAATATCATCCTGGCACAAAGAAGCAAAGGGGAAAAAGTGGATGCTTCAGAACCCTACATGTGATCCACAAACTGCAATGATATCCATATATTAAATAAGTGAAGATACTTTATTCAGTCTTTGCATCATTGTAATGCCCAGTTCCTACCTTGATGATAAAAAAAGACCAGATTACAAACACACAATACACTTCTTACCAAAGATGTTCTGTCTTTGAATTTGGACATTACTATGTATTAAGCACTGGTTCTGAAAGTCTATTATACCATGATCCCCCCAAAACGTGCACGCTGATTGGCCAACGTGCACATTGTAAATCGAGTTATACTAATGGAAAAAGGTCCGGTCGCCCGGACTTTTTTTCCATTAGTATAACTCTACTTTTAAAACACTGTCTCGCTATGTTAAATGGGTTTAACATAGCAAGACAGCTTTAAAATAAGCAATGGAGATCTCCGTTGCTTATTTTAAAGCTGTCTCGCTATGCTAAACCCATTTAACATAGCGAGACAGGTTTTAAAAAAAAAGCAATGGAGAAAGCAAGATCTCCGTTGCTTTTTTTACTGTTTCGCTATGTTAAATGGGTTTAACATAGCGAGAAAGTTTTAAAATAAGCAACGGACATCTCTGTTGCTTATTTTAAAGCTGTCTCGCTATGTTAAACCCATTTAACATAGCAAAACAGTAAAAAAAAAAAGCAACGGAGATCTTGCTTTCTCCGTTGCTTTTGCCCACAGCTCTGATGTACTGCCGCGGATGCCAGACATCTGCTGAAGGGCAGTAAACAGGCATTATACTATGCCATTATTTAAGAAAAGTAATAGTTTCTTTTCTTAAATAATGTCATGTTATAATAGTAATAACCCACTTCTGGGTGTGGGTAATGCTGTATTTACCCACGGTTGGCTTTGTTTGGTCCCTTGGGCTTCGCCCTCGGGACCAAACCATGCCAACTGTGGGTAAATCCAGCATTACCCACACCCAGGCGTGGGTTATTGCTATAATATTGACTACAACCTTAACCAGAAAAAGGGAGAGAATCCTGTTACATCAAACACTAACCCAAGCACATGTGAGGTAGTGACCGGGTCTTAAAAAATACAAAGTGTAAAAAACCATAGAAAACACTGAGCTTAAATCATAATAGTGCCTGCAAATGTAAATTTTAGGGCTCATTCTGTTTTGTCAATATAGGAGTAGTAGCAAAAATCACAGAAAGCAATGTAAACCACTCCCACAGAATTACAATCACATGTTTTGTATAGTTTAAACTTAAATGGAATATTTTTCAGTTTTAAAACTCAACCTTCAAAGATATGTATTACACTACTGGCATGATTCACATTTAATCATGCCTTTAATATTTCTAGTAGAACCTATAGAATCACAATAAATGTTGCCTCTTTCTATCCTTTCCTTTAAGTTCAAATGTATCTTGTATATGAATTTGGGACCTCTGCTTTGTTTACATAAGAATCACTTTCTGCAAGTCTCCATTTGCTATTAACATTTTATTTACTAGCATTTGAATCATTACCATATTTCATAATCATGATCTGCTCCTGACTTTTTTATTAATAGCAGTTTTAGGCTCTTTATGTATCACTTTCCCTAAAATTATGGAAGAAACTATGCTTTGATTTCATACAAACCTCATTCTTAATCTCATTTAACATGTCAGGTAGATAGCCTCTACTAACAAACATGTCAATTAATCTGTTGATTTCTAGCAAACATTGGTAATCATCAGAGACAATTATAACCATCTGTACTTTAACAAGACTCCTTTTCTGATAGTAAGGATGGTTATTAGAAAAGTGTAAAAAAAAGTTTGAATAAAGTTTGTTTCCTATACATCCTAGAATTGAAACTGTGTAAATTAACATCTTAAACTTAAGGTAATATTTAAATAGTTGACAGGCTCATAAGAGTAAGTAAAAGTAAATTTTAAAAAAATCCATAGTTGAGTTTAAGAAGTTTGTAAGTTGTGGTACATTGCCTTTCCATATTAAAACTATATCATTTAAAAATCACAAAAATGTCATCACATAACACATATATTCTGCTTTCTGCACTAAATATATGATGTTTCCAGTACCAAAGCACTATATTGGTGTATGGGGGGGGGGGGGGCACATGCCGCTCCCATAAACTTTCATATATGTAGATGTCCTTGTTATATCTCTGCTGCTCTCTTTCCATTTTACTCATCCTAGTTTTCTTACAAGGTTCCCATATTATTCCATACTCTAGTTTGGATCTAATATAATTACAAATAATGGTTTTATCATTTCTGGTTTCCAAGACTTTGTAAACCCTTTTCTGATACCTATAAAGTTATAACAGTCATTAACTTTGGGGTTATGACCAGAAACATTCAAAGTGGGTCAACCCATATTTCAAGGTCCTTAAACGAATCCACAGTTCAATGTGTGCTTTGTTAAATATCTTTTACAGACATGCCCTAACTCTAACAGATGTAACAAGTTCTCCCACTTTTAAGTCATCTGCATACAGACAATACAATGACTCAAATGAAAAAAATAGATCTAAAAGATGCAACATAAACAAGTGTAGACTAGGAAAGAGCCCCATAGAACACCTGGACTGCAACCTACAATTTCACTTGTCCAGTTGCTGTATGAAACTTGCCATGTTCTATTTGTAAGCCATGCAACTATCCTCCTTATCAAGATTATATTAATACCTAGTTGTTCTAATTTATTGATCAGTCTTTTGGGCATCACCCAGTCAGAGGTTTTAAAGATAAGGCTATATAAATTTCATTACAGCACAATTTTTCATTTATTGCTGCTGCTGTTATACTAATAGAAAATCATGTTATAGGTAGTGATAGTTCTATTTTAACATATGAATGCTGATATATGTTTCCTAGCAAAATATTTCAAACTCTGACAGTAATCTATCCAAAATAACCTTCTCCATTATTTTTTCACACAAGACAGTAAAGTTATGGGTCTGTGTTACTCTGGGTCTGTCCTACTCCCCTTTCTCTTTAAAGATGGGTTTAAAAAGTGCATGTCTCCAATCTTGAGGACTCTCCCCATACTTAAGTGACCCTGTGACTAACAGATGTAATGATACTGTGAGTTCAATTTGAAGTCTTTTCAGGTCATAAATACTAATTCTGTTTTCTCCCTGTGCCCTTTGCTTGTGTTAATTTTGGGTAGCATTTTTTCAAAATAATATAATTGGAATTTTTCTGAAGTTACCCAAGTGTTACTAGCTCAAAATTTACCCCCCCCCCCCCCTTTGTGGAGCTAAATGATTTTGCATAAGGTTTTGCGAATATATCTATGGTCTGTTGTGCTTCAGAATACATTTTAGAATGTACACACAGTTTATCGGTGTATAACTTTGGTTTTACCACATTTGTAAGCTATAAAATAGTTTTCTGTTATGCTCAATATTTTATGTAAATTGTTTTAAATTGTTTTCCTGGTCTGTCTTGTACCATGTTTAATTTTTGTCCAGTTTTTTTATTTCATTTTTTAAAGTTATAGTTCAACCTTGTTTCCATTTCTTATGTGTTTTTCTCATCTTAGTTAGATATCTTGATCTTAAAGAAATCATTTGACCCTTGTATGTCTAGATCCTGATGTTAAATATGTATTATTTTATATTTTATTCAGTCAGTTTCCCTTTTAAACCTTGCCACAGTCCATCTGCAATCTTTCTACTGAGTAAACATGGAGGAGAAGCCCAGTTATGAAGTATAGAAGTAAACACACAATACAGACTCTACATAGTGCCCTGTAGAGGGACGTGATGTGTAGACTAACCACTTTGGACATCTACTGTGGTGTGCAGCATTCTCGAGGTATGAGAACATGGATCACAGACTGTGGGCTGTGGCAGGGCTAGCCACTTGACATTGTAAAATATGGCCATTGCTTATGCAGTCATATTGACTAATGTCTCCAAATGGGCATAGGTATTTGCCAGGGCTACTCCAACCTACAGCAAAGATCCCTGCTAACAGTTTTAGATGGGTGTATGGGCCCCCTATTGACCACTGTGTATCTGCCCTAAAGCTCAGCAGTCCTGGTTCAATAATCTACTGACTGGGCAGTATCCAGTTGTCAAGCCTTGGTTTCTTGGGATAGCTCTGTTGAGTGAAAGCTGGATGTAAAACCAATCAACCTGCCAAACATGAACCAAGAATTGCTACACTAATTGTAAGTTCACTGACAGGATGCAGTTTAGAATTGGATAATATGATGGTACGGAGAAGGCGGGTCATCCTATATATCTAAGTGACAAGATAGAAAGGCAGTGCAGCAAAGACACTTAGCTTGGGAACAAGAGTCTACTACTTAGGAGGAGGACAAGCTAGACATCGTGTGGGAATCGTGCTATGAGAGAGGCTTCACCTGGCAATGAGGGATGATATCCGAATTAATGACAGACTCATGGCAGTCAGACTCCAGTGTAATATTCATAATGCCAGCCTGTGTTCCACAGCAGCACTGCTGTGATAGTGAGGAAAAGAGTGATACATAAAACTACATAAAGCAGGACAACATGAATTGGTGTTGATAATGGGTGACTTGAATGCTCATATCAGGTCAGACAGAACAGGATATGAGGACTGCCTGAGTTCACATGGTTGGGGTAACAGGAATAAAGCAGGAGAAGACAATTCTAGTATTCTGGCTGGCAAATGGCTTGATAATAACCAACATGTGGTTAGAAAGCGAGGTGATCACATACAATAGCGACCAACATGCAACTCCAGTAGAATTCCTCCTAGGGTACTGGCATATAATCCGTAATTGCAAAGTCATCCCCAGTGAAATGGTTAGCCCACAGCATACACCACTGGGAGATAGAAAACACAGACCAGGCCATGAAGGAATGTTAGTTAGCAAACAAAGAAGCTACTGGCTTTTGGAAAGTGACTCTGTAGGTGGTACAAAGAAACTGTATTAGGTTGTAAGACAAAGAAAGATAAAGAAGATAGTCTGGCACCCTTCATAAGAGATGCCAGCAACAACCTGCTCATCAATTCACAGGAAATGAAAGGGAGATGGAAGTAGTACTTCCAGCAGCTTCTGAATGAAGAAAACCACAAAGAAGCTGTACTAACCCAGACACAGCCTACAATGAGAGAAGAGTAGGAGGAGCTCACCCTAGAAGAAGCAAGCACAGCACTAAGGAAAACAGGGAAAGCAGCAGGCTTAGATGTGCTCAGGGCAGATATGATAAAGGTGCTCAGTGAGATTGGGGAGAAATGGCTCCTGACGGTACCCATAGCAGTGTGGAGAGAGAGGCAGATCCCAGATGGCAAGAGAATAACCATACTAGTGTCAGTGTTGAAGAACAAAAGGGCCCTTCAAAACTGTGGGCAGTGCAGAGGTATTCAAGTCCTGTCCCACTGCATGAAAGATCTTCAGAGGGTGACTGATAAATCAATACGCAGAGTAGTAGAAAGTAAGATGGGAAATGAGCAGTTTGGATTCAGATCAGGATGTTGTACAACTGGCACAATGTTTGTAGTGGGACAGATAGTTAAGAAGAAGCTGGAGGTGAGGAAAAAGTTCAAGTGGGCATTCTTAGACTTGGAGAAAGCAAATGACAAGGTCCAAAGAAAGCTGATTTGAGCAGCACTGTGGTAGTTTGAAGTCCCATAAACATTGATACAATTACTACAGGCCATGTAAAAGGACCCAGTGACTCAAATACAAACAGTGTTTGGTCTCGCAGAGGGGTTCCCACTGGGAGTGGTTGTGCACCAGGGTTCAGTCTGAGACCACTGCTGTTCATACTAATGATGGACTACATTATCAAAGAGGTTGGAGGGGATGGCTCAACAAAGTTGCTTTATGCAGATAATGTGGCATTACAGGCAGACTCTGAGCAAGAACTTCAGCAAAGGATAGGGGAATACGAAGAAAAACTGAAGGCACATGGGATGAAACAAAGCACAGATAAGACAGTTGCAATGGCAGCAAATTGGGGAAATTAGAAGAAGCTGAGAATTAAGACAGAAGGAAAGATGGTAGAACAGGTTAATAGCTTCAAGTATCTGGGAGGAGTGGTTGAGGAGAGAGGAAGTCTGAATAAAGAAGTCAGAGTTAGAATGGGGGGGGGTGGCTGCAGCCAACTGGCATAGAGTATCAGGTGTATGACAGCAAAATGCCAAAGAAGCTGAAAAGTAAGGTATATAAAACAGTAGTGTGACCAGTACTATTGTACGGTACAGAAACCCAGGCAGTGAAGGCAGAGCACTTGAGAAAGCTATATGTAATGGAAATGAAGTGCCTGAGAAGGGTGGTTGTATGCAAACTGTGGGAAGGACGAAGAAATAAGGACATAAGAGCAGAAGCCAAAGTTGCTCAAATTGTAGAAAATATCAAAAGAAAACAGATTATGGTAGTTTGGGCACATGTGTAGAAAAATAAGACAATATGGTGAAGAAAATTTTGGACAGACAGGAAGAGGGTAAGAGGAAATAGGGGCATCTAGCAAAGAGGTTGATGGATTGTGTGAAAGAAGATCTGTGACAGTCAGGCATGAGTGTCGAAGAAGGCAGGAGTGTGGCATTGAATCGAAGGAGATACTGACAGTTAACACAACATTCTGACTCCATGTAGAAAGTGTGAAAAAATGGGGTTTGTTTGATGATGACTATTTTGTTGGGTGCTGCCTTTTTCTAGGATCATCTGTACCTAGATGGCAGAGTATGAGAATTCATGTTCATAATCAGAATCTGTACTGCCAGATTGTATTGTTGGACTCTAACAACATTAAGTATAGGTTTACTTTAATACCCTATGACCAGGATGCTGTGCTGAACATAACTGTTGCATGGTGGAATATGCCAGAGCTACATTACCTTGGCAGTTGGAGGATTATGGAGGATCTAGCAGCAAGGTTTCAGCAAGATGAGAGTCCTGGGTTCGGTTGCTCTTTGCCAGTCATAATTTGTACTTCCTCAACACTTTGGCTCACTTCGTTGTAGTGCAGTGTAATAACTAGTTGCGTGTATCTGCCTGAAAGAAAGCACTCATGAAGCGTTAGTTGCATGGGAAAAGCTGTAATGTGATAATACACAGTTGAAGTTTGAAGACCTTGAAAAAGACCCTGTCTTTATGAAAATACTTGTCTAGAACCATAGAACTTTGCTTCCTGTAGTGTGCCATAGTAATTCAGTGAGTGGATGCAGTATAGTCAGAAATGGTACTTTTGATTACAATTTCCAAGAATCTTAAGGCCACTGCAATCAAGAAAATCCTTTCAGAAGTGCTGCAGTCGAAAATGTGAATAGTGAAACACTTTAACATTGACATCTATGCTCTTTGTCATGATACATAGGCGTATTTCCATGCTGTCATCAGCAGTATGAGGTGTTTTATTTATTTTCATAATTTCTTAAGCAAACACGAATTCGGTCTCCACCCCAAATGAAAACTCATTTATATATTCCTCTTCTTTGAGTCACTGGGTGTGGAGAAATCAGACTCACTCAGAATTTAATTGCATTTTTATTTATTTATTTATTTATTTATTTATTTTTATGAGAAATAATTTCTTGAAACTATGATAAGTCACTCTCCATCAGTTATATAGAGTTAAATGAGCACTGCTAAGCTGAATTTTCTTTCCTACATGATGTATGCCTGATTTGCTGATTTAGGAATTATGTAGCACATTTGACTAAATCCCAAATGTTACAATAATCTGTATCTTAGTTACTATAGTTATATAGTATCAAGGAAGTGACTATATGTACATTATACTGATTTTACTGATAGACTAGTCTCTCACTAGAAAATGTTTATATATTTATTGGAACTATTGTCTATCAGTACACCTATTTCCATCCATTGCTGCCTTTGTGTTTCTCCTTCAGATTGACTAGACTCTATTGTTATCCCTAGGCTGAGCCTGAACATGGTCCTTGGGTGTTCTACCTTGATTAAAAAACTAAATAATATGGTTTAAATAATGTGAAGATGTGCCTGAACTTAATTTGACATATTAGTACAAGTGAATACAATATAAGCCACGGTGGTGCAGCGGTAGCATTGTTGTCTCACAGCAAGAGGTTCTCCCGTTCGATTCTCGGCTGGAGTGCGGGGAGTGCCTTCTGTGTGCTGTCTGCATGTCCTCCTGCAGTTGGGTGGGCATTCGAAAGACATGCGTAAATGGGTGAGCCTTCATTGAAGGTTGAACGTTGAGCTGGCACCTCGGCGTTCGTCAAAATCTACTGCCAATCATTAGCAGACCAGAGTTCCGCTGTGGCGACCCCTAACCGGGAAAAGCCGAAAGACAACAACAAGTACAAGTGAATACAATGATGCATTCCAAGATATTACAAATATGAAGTTGCTCTGATGTTTTTTAACATTTCAAAATATTTTTCCCGGTTATAGGTCGCCACAGCAGAACTCTGGTCCGCTAATGATTGGCAGTAGATTTTGACGAACGCCGAGACGCCAGCTCAACGTTCAACCTTCATGCAATATTAATTAGAAGTGGAGGTAACTCGAATGGAAAATTTCTTGGAGCAGGGATAATTTCATCCCTTGACTCTCTGATAATGAGCTCTGTCTTTTTTAATTTCTCTAAATCTTTCGGGTTTCTAATAATATGTTGGGAACAGAATATGTTGGGAACAGACCTAATTCCTAAGTCAACGTACGATTAAAGTTCATGAAATTAATATTGTTTCGATCTTTGGTGTCAGCCAGAAGTGCTCTTCGCAGCACCCATAACGTGCCCAGTAATGACTCCTCCTGCATCTCCTATAGGGTTACATGTATTGATCACATATCTAAATATGATTGTAGATTCTTTTTTATAAGACCTGTTGCTCCTGCTATTATTGGAACTGTCTGGGTATCTTTCTTCCACATTGCTCTCATTTCTGCCTACAAATGCTGATATTTTATGACTGTGTCTCTCTGCATGCAAGCCACTGTAGTCACTGGGTGTGGAGATTTCAATGATCATGCTACTTTTGTCTTCTTTCCATGGACCACTATATCCAGTTTTCTAGCATCTATCTTTTGAACTGTTGGTAAAGGGTGAACCCATGTGATATAGACTTAATTTTCTATGATGCTTTGTGGCTCATGTTTCCAGTGTTGTTCAGCCATTTCAATACCAATAATGTCTGCATAATCCCCAGTGCAACAGTCTTGCCACATTATTATGCATTTCAGTATACAGTCTTTCTGCCATTAGTATGTCGCATCCAGCAACTAGTTGTGCGACTGTTTCCAATTCTGTTTTACAAAATCTACATTTGTCTATTTCTCCCACATGAGTTATATCCACTCAGGGTAACCTGATCATCAAAGAGAAATACAAAAATAAATTCATTATGGCATTTATTGAATGCCTATGAATAAAAACAGAAGAGATTCAAATTGCGATAGCAGTGATGGCTGCTTGTGTGTTTCTGCAGAAAGACATGTTGACCACTCCCCTTTATTCACAGTGGTTTACATTGTCACTTCACAGCAAGAGGTTCTCCAGTTCGATTCTCAGTTGGGGTGCCTTCTGTGTGAAGTCTGCAAGTCCTCCCTGCATTCTTGTGGGTTTCCTTCGGTTTCCTCCTACATTACAAAGACATGCATCTGGAGCATTTCTCCCCAGACCTCTGCTGAAAATTGGCTCATTTCAAGTCAGACTTTCGTAGTAAACAAATGTTAAATAAATAAAACAAAATTCACACATATCCTGAAATGTAATTAGGGAGTGCATTGAGATTTAGTCCATTCCAGTATACAGGGACAGTTCTGGAAATGTAGTTCCAGAAATTAGCATTTATGCCTGACAGCTCTTTATTCTTGGATTGTTTACAGGCAATTGGGGCCTAATGTAATGAGTAAAGTATGTCCTTGCTGTGTCCACACAAGTGTTTATTGTGTGTTCTCCTTCCTATTTGTGTACGTATTAGTATTAAGGAAGTGAGTATATGTACATTATAATGGACCATCATCCCATCCTGCACTTCTTCTCTTTCTCTGTTTGCCAGGATAGGCAGTAGCTCCCTTCACAGCCCTGAGCAGGATAAACAGGTGAAATGAATGAATGATACAGAAAAAAGACAGTACTTAATGCAAAAGGCTACCTAATATATCAAAAGTGTTTGTGGAGTGGATGAAGGTTGAATACCAGGA
Organism: Protopterus annectens; assembly: GCF_019279795.1. Taxonomy (NCBI): domain Eukaryota; kingdom Metazoa; phylum Chordata; order Ceratodontiformes; family Protopteridae; genus Protopterus; species Protopterus annectens. The sequence continues at coordinate 298,670,617 of NC_056743.1, forward strand.
ATGTACTGAACTACAGCAAAACCTAAATAATTACTAATGATTAGCATTTCTAATAAGGGGAGACACCAATGTACTAAACGCATGTATTGTCTTGTGACAGTGAATGTGCCGGTGCTGCTTTACTTGACATTATGGTGTACACGTTTGTATTATCAATTATACTCCATCACACCACCGTCATCATCAACTCTGTCTTTACATGGAGTCAGGGTATCATGTCAACTACCATCACCATTCCTGATACAGAGCCACTCTTCTTCCTTCAATCAACTGCTACAGGTCTTCCCTTATATGGTTCGATATCCTTGTCACTTGTTTCCTTCTCCCCATCTCTCCCAAACAATATTACCAAATTATCAGCTAATTTCCTATACATGGGGGAGAACCACTGTAATCTGTACTCCATGACCCTCTCTTCAGTAGGGGCTACTTTGGCCTTTTCTCTGATGTTCTCACCTCCTCATCTTTCCCACAGTGTGCAAACTGCTACCAACCTCAGGCATGTCATCTTTGTTACCTCATGCTTCCTCAGCTCCTCTGCCATTACTGCCCCAGCTATTGTGCCATATTCTGCTCCTCTACCATAACTGCCTCAGTTTCTGTGCCATCTTCAGATCCTCTGTCATAATTTCCCCAGTTTCTGTGCCATCTTCAGATCCTCTGTCATAATTGCCCCAGTTTATGTGCCATCTTCAGATCCTCTGTAATCACTACCCCACTTTCTGTGCCATATTCGGCTCCTGTTCCATCACTGTCTCAGTTTATGTGTCATATTCAGCTCTTCTGTCATTATTGTCCCTATTTCTGTGCCATATTCAGCTCCTCTGCCTTCACTGCCACAATTTCAGTGCCATATTCAACTCCTGTGCCATCACTGCCTCAGTTTCCTTGCTATATTCAACTCCTCTGTCATCATTGCCTCAGTTTCTGTGCCATATTTACCTCCTCTGCCATCACTGCGTTCAGCTCCTCTGCCATCACTATCCCACCTTCTGTGCCATATTCAGCTCTACTGCCATCACTGTCTCAGTTTTTGTGCCATATTCAGCTCCTCTGCCATCACTGCCCCAGTTTCATTTCCATATTCAGCTCCTCTGCTGTTGCTGTCCTATATTCATCTCCTCAGCCATCACTGCCTCACTTTCTGTGTCATATTCAGCTCCTCTGCCATTGCTGCCCCACTTTCTGTGCCATATTTGGCTCCTCTTCCATCACTGTCTCAGTTTCTGTGCCATATTCAGCTCCTCTGCCATCACCGTCCCAGTTCCTGTGCCATTTTCAGCTCCTGTGCCATCACAGCCTCAGTGCACGTGCCATATTCAGCTCCTCTGCCATCATTGCCTCAGTTTCTGTGCTATAGTAATACTGTTCCTCTGCCATCACTGCATTCAGCTCCTCTGCCATTACTACCCCACTTAATGTGCCATATTCAGCTCCTCTGCCATCACTGCCTCGGATTCTGTGCCTTATTCAGCTCCTCTGCCATCACTGCCTTGGTTTCTGTGCCATATTCAGCTCCTCTGCCATCACTGCCCCACTTTTTGTACCATATTCAGATCCTCTGCTGTCACTGCCCCAGTTTAATTTCCATATTCAGCTCCATTGCTGTTGCTGTCCCATATTCAGCTCCTCTGAAATCACTGACTCACTTTTTATGTCATACAGAAGCACTGGTTGTACCAGTGATTTGTACATCTTATGTTTTTTTCACTTACTTTGTCATTCCTCTGTTAGGCACTACCCCTGACACTTTGCTAGTTGGTTGCTACCCCTCTGAGTCTAGCTTTAACTTCTCATTCAGACTTCCCCTTTTCACAGTACCCCCTCTCAAATACTGGAAGCTGTTAACATGTTCTGTATTTTCTTTTCTGTGTGCAATTTTCAATTTCTTCTACTTCCCCCATTATGGCAATGACCAGTTTCATCCTGTGTGCATTCGTTTTTTCATTTCAGTACCCCTATAATTTGCAGACTTTCCTGCATTTAGTGCACTAGATTCATATTATCCAGTCATCTGGAATACGCTTTTCTCTAAATTTATTTATTTTATTATTTATTTTACATTTGTTAAACGGGAAAGTTCGACTGGACACATATCCATTTTCAGTGGAGGCCTGGGGAGAAAAGCTCCAGTAGCATGTTATACAAGAAATTTCAACAGAATACATTAAAGAGATGTAAGTACACTGGAAACAAAAAATCAGGAATAGTTTAACAAATCATTTAGTAGTAGATTATAAAGTCTAGATGTAAAGACATTAATTCAATTCAAAAGGGATTTTTTTTTCTTTATCATCTATCTCTCCTAAATTGTGAGTACTCTAAAAGTTTCATAACAAGAATAGCTGGAGTCAGCAAACTTCACAGAGAAAGAAAATTAGGAACATTTAGTAGAGAATTTGAGCAAGGTATTGGCGCAGATTAGCCTGGGGAGTAGCAAGAACATAGCCAATTGTTTGAGAAGTAGATTCTCAGGAGTTTCTTAAATTGAAAAGTGGAGGTTATTTAGTTGGGTAGAGAGTTCCAGGTTTTGGCAATAGTTCAGGAAAGAGAGATTTGCCAGCCTCATTTTTGTGTCTGATAACTCTATTAGGTTCTGGGAGCCAGATCGTAAGGGTCTAGTAGGGATGTGGGGATTAATTAAATATTGTAGAGCAGGGTTTTTTCAGGAAGGTAGAAGAGATTATGTGCTATTGTGAGTAGATTTAATCGAAGTAGTTGAGGTAGCTTGAGCCAGTTAAGTTGGTTAAGGGCAGGACAGTGGTGGGATTTGTAAGAAGCTTCAGTAGCGAACTTGGCTATTTTGTTATAACAAGATTCCATTTTGTGCAGATCAGTTTGGCAGAGATTGGTAAGGATGGGAGAGATGTAGAGAAGGATGGATAAGAGATGAGTTCTTGTAATAGTAGCTTTGGTTTGTTTTGTGATAAACTGTTTGTTCCCATAGGGAAGTCCTAGCTTTTTATTCACTTTCTTAATGGTTTGTGCTACATGGATGTCAAATTTGAGGTTATTGTCTATTTCTACACCTAACAGTTTAGTGTGTGCAGTAGGAGTGATTTGAATGTTATCTTTGGAGTGGGTGGTGAAACTGTTGTTGGGGGGGGGGGGTGGCCTGGGCCAAAAAGAATTAGTATAGTTTTTTTGGGGTTAAGAATAAGTTTGATATTTGAGAGCCATGTTTCAGCTAGAGTAACGCGTGCTGGGTAAGGGTTTCTAGTTCATTTAAGGTGGGGGCAGCACTTATAAGGGTGGTGTCATCTGCATATTGTACTACTGATGCTGTGAGTGAGGGGGAATTGATTACCCTCAGGAACATTTTTTTTCACTTAATGCATCCAACATCTTGATCACATTGTAGCTTAATCTAAGCCTGCAACTTCTCCCAGCTTAATTTTCCTTAGTGCATTCCATACTTCTTGTAAGGTGGGCTCTTCGTCCAAGGCTGCGCATGGGGAATTATAGCATCCATGGGGTCCTCTTCATTTAGAGGCCTCTTTAAGTGTGATTTCCATTTGCCTTTAATGCCATCTGGATGGGTGAGCAGATTGTTAATGGCATCCCTCTTGAATGGCATCTGATGGCTGTCTTCTTTATCTTTTTGACACTGCCTTGTAACTATATAGAACTTTTTTTTGCCTTGTGCTTTGTCACTTTCCCAGGGCTTGTAATGGTTCATTGATGCCTTGGTCTTCCCCATTATGTCTGCTCTCTTAGCCTCTTTTTTAGCCTGTTCAGTGTTTTCAGTCTCCTGCTTCATTCTGCACTCCTTTCTTTTCATAACTTCCTGGAGTTTGGCATCCCACTATCATTCCTTGTGTAACTTGTTTCTGTACCTGCCTCAGCTCCATATTCGGTACAATTTAACACATGCTATGGTAAGATGCTGCCATTCTTCTTTGGCTCCACTTATTTCCTCCATTTCCTGAGGTGCTGGAGAACTGAGTTTTTCTGCTGACTCCTATGCTTTCACTCCAGTCAACTTCAGGTCTTCATCGTAATTTCTATTGACATTAGAGCCTTCTATAACCACAGCATGCATCTGGTTGTGGCCATCTGTGGTTTATCCTGGGAACTAACTGCTTCATTAGGGATGACTTTGCATTCTTTGATTTGACCCCATGCCCTTTATTTACATGGAGGAAGTTAACCTCCATTGCATGCTGACAACTCTTGTATGTGATCTTGTGACTGCCTCTCTTGGTGAATCATGTTTTGACCACTGTAAAGTCATTTTCCAGAGAAAAATCTAGAATATCTTCTCTCCTCTTATCCTATTGACTCAACCATGTGGATCCAGGCAGTCCTTATATCATGTTCTGTCTGTCTTCATTTGAACATTCTGGTCCTTCATTATCAGGACAAGCTCCTTTGTAGTACTTTTGTCAAAGAGATTCTGCAATTGCTGCCTGAATGCCCTCTTTTCCTTGCCATCACAGTCCTGCTTTGCACTGTATGATGAGATTAAGAAGACCGCAGCATCTTTTACACAGGAGACAGATTGCCTTGAGTTTCTCACTGATGCTGATGGTATCCCTCACTGCCTTCAGAAAGCTGTCTCACCACAGTTCCAACACCATTTATAATCCAACTTCCCCCTGAAGAGCAGACTTTGGATCCCGGTCAAATGATTTTGCTGTACCACCCATCCAACTTGCTTCCTGGATACACAGAATATCCAGCAACATCCTTAGCATCATTTCATCCACACCCAGGCTGCATCCTGTCAGTGACCATATATTCAGAGCAGTGACCATTAGTTAGGTTGGTTGGTTGATTTATACATCCAGCCTTTGCTCAACAGAGCCATCTCAGTTAAATTAGCCTAGGCAACTGGAAACTGGTTGACTAGTAGTTTGTCACTGGGCTGCTGTATTTTATAGCAGTTACACACTGGCCAGTAGGGGCCCGTAGACCTTTACCACTGTTGGTGCGGATCCCTTCCGTAGGTTGGAACAGGTCATGTCCCCAACCCACTTAGTACTGGCAAATACCAATGCCCTTTTTTTTTTTGTTGTCTTTAGGCAATGTGGCAAAATCACATCCTCAGCTACTTTTGCTCCTTATTCCCCAATAATTTTAGCAAGAAAATCCCATTAGAAATTCTCCTTTTCATTTTGTGCCTTGGCCATCCCTGCCCTTCTTTTAGATGAATTTTGTCAGGGCATCAGCAGCAAAAGGATTTCTGTTGCCAAAAGGCATAGCTAATGCCTGTATTGTTGAGGACCTTTGCAAGTGTTTGAATTTCTCTTCCTGTCTAAAAGTGTTTCTGTGCAGGAAGCTGTGCTCCTCTTCACCTCCATATTTTGAATTACATGGAGGACGCTTAAAACTTTGATGGACACCTCACTTTTAAGGAAAAACAGTTTGTGTTTAAAAAAAAAAAAAATTATATTGAGACAAATACAGGGACACTAAAAACAGTGCAAGTCCTCCAGATCTTTTTCCATTATGGCTTCATAATGTCTTTAGTGCCCGTGTCCCCTCCAAGCTCCAACTGCCTAAATTTCTTAACAAAGAACCGTAGGAGCAAATTTTAGATACTTCTCTTGAGATTCTCTCTCATTCATTGTGGAAACTATTGCTGAACATTTCAGTAATTTAAGCACCCCCAGCCATCAATCCAGTGCCTGAAATGCCCTTTGCCCCTTAACTGTCCCATATGTTTCCTCCAATTAGTCATTATGTCCTAGCTTCTAAAATGAATAAATTAAAGAAAGGACCTCATCTAGTTTTGCATCACTGCTGCTCATTGTATCAGGACTCCTGAGGTTAGCTCCTGTGTCTCTTGTAGGTGGACATGATTTTTCACTTACTCAGATGAACTCTGTTCCATTGCCATTGCATACTGTTTGAAAGATCCTTATGTTTTTAAACTATTATATAGATTGTCAGGTTGAGATAAGAAAGATTCCTCCTACCACTATACATGTATGATACTATGAGAACTTTGAGGTCACTGTCTACTCCTTCACTCTCACCTTTTCTGTTTTCATTACAAGCTTCTTCCTTGCTGTCCAAGAAGAGACTCTTGGTATCATCTAATTCAGAACCTAGCCCATTATGAAATGCTAATGTAAGACTCACCATATGGATACTGCTCTTGACCATCCCACTTATGACATTAGTTATAAAGAGACAGCTGACTGTCCTGCTCACTGTCACTCCCAATAGTGACATATTTCTACCCTACATATACTGATGGCTGGTGGTGAAGAGGGCTGACACTGGGAACAGTAAGATACCTCTAAACATCTTAGCACAAAAAATCTGGACAAAGTCTGACAGAATGGGAGGACAAAGTCTCAAAAATAGGGACAGATTTTAAATATTGCGCTGATAAACTTAGAAAGTTGCTAGAATGACAGGATGCATGCATTTTTCTGAAGACTATGAAGTCTGAAACACAAATCTATATCATTATTTTGTGACTTCAGTACTTAGATCATCCAAGCAATTTGCCAGAAAATCACAAACTTTATGAGAAACAGACTAAAAATATTGGGAAAAAATCTGGGCATTCTGTGAAAATCTTGACAGTTGAGAGCTATGAACAGGAAGAGAGGCAGAAGCTATATACACATTTCGGGCCTTTTGTGGAAGGAGCATAAGCACTGGGATCTCACATGACAGGTACAACGCTCCAGAGACCTCAACCTCATTACCACAATCAACAGAACGTGCTGGAGGGACAGGTTGATAACCCAGAGACTGCCCATGCTATGGAATAGACTTCCCATAAATGTCAAACAGAGCACCTCACTGACCCTCTTCAAGACAAATCTTGATGAGTGGATGGGAAATAGAAAATTCACCACAGGGATCACTCCAGTGGCTCTACTCGACAGAGGCACTGGGAACTAAGGTTGGGTGGCACGATGCCAGGGTAATCCTATGGGCTAGGCTTGTAAAGGCTCCAGGGCCATTAGCCTAGTACACACCTATGAACAAGTAAGGGGTCCTGGAGACTAATTATTGAGAAGAGCTCATTGAAGACAGACAGTGGACTCCACCCATTTCCAGAGAGGTAAGGGAGGTGCATGCCATCATTTTTTCATGGCACTATAGGACAGAATATTGTAGATGGGATGTCCTTATTGCTGCTGATTTGTTGGAGCAATGCTCCACCAATCAGTGAGAGAGCATGGTAGTGGGTTTGCATGATTGCTGTATGCATCTTTTATAAATAACTGCTACAAGGGTTTCCATGTGCTCAAAAGCTAAAGGGGCATATTCTCCTGGTTGCTAGGACATTTTATGGTTGTATTATCGAATGGCAAGTCACCTGCTGCTCTTAAATGCATCAGAATTTTATGATTAGTTGTCTGTAGTAAATCACACTGGCATTATTTCTTGTATAATTCTGGCATGTGAATTAATCCAATAGGTGAGTTTTGTCTTTACTGTGTGAAATCAGCTTGTATCATTGCTTAACAGTATTTGTTTGCATGAAGAGCTAATAATTTCCACCCATCTAAGTCAGCTAAAGTACAAACAGTGTTCAGCTTTAGACAGAGGTTTGAAGTGTAGGGTGTTCACCAGGATTTCCTGTTATTTGCAATTCAGTACATCCATCAACATTGAATAATGTAAAATGTTTGCACATTGGATAATGGTGGGTGGTTCACGTTTTTAGCCCTTACTGCAAGTAAATTCTGTAATTCGGTGCTTATTAGGTAATTTAAAGTAAAATCAGTATCTCCTTTTGAATTAATTCATAAGCAAAATAATTGCAAGAAATTGGATGCAAGCTTAATTACCAATGCTTATACATCCATTGGGGAGTTTATTATTATAGCAATAACCCACGCCTGGGTGTGGGTAATGCTGGATTTACCCACGGTTGGTGTGGCTTGGTCACGAGGGCGAAGCCCGAGTGGCCAAACAAAGCCAACCGTGGGTAAATCCAGCATTACCCAGACCCAGAAATGGGTTATTGCTATTATACAATGACATTATTTAAGAAAAAATAATTACTTTTCTTAAATAATGGCATTGTATAATGCCGCCTTGCTGCCCCTCTGCAGCTGTCTGGTATTCTGTGGCAGTTCTGATGTACTGCGCATGTGTATGCCTACGAAGTACATCAGAGCTGTGGGCAAAAGCAATGGAGAAAGCAAGATCTCCGTTGCTTTTTACAAACTGTTTTGCTATGTTAAATGGGTTTAACATAGCGAGACAGCTTTAAAAAAAGCAACAGAGAATCTCCCTTGCGTTTTTTAAAGCTGTCTCGCTATGTTAAACCCATTTAACATAGCAAGACAGTTTTGAAAAAAGCAATGGAGAAGCAAGATCTCCGTTGCTTTTTTTAAAGCTGTCTCACTATGTTAGCTTTATTAGGGATTTATGGATAGAGCACAAGAGTCCTTTTACTGGAGTATGGGTGTAGTAAATTTTGAAGTGCAAGTTTTTTTTCTTGCTCATTGAGAATTTTATGGGCCATAGTTAGTTGGTTGTAAAGTAGGAGGTGAGGAAATTCCAATCAGTTAAGTTGCATGAGTGCAGTACAGTGATGTGATTTAAAGTGGGAGTTAGTGACAAATCTGGAAGTTTTGTTATAAAAGTACTCTAATTTTGCTAAGTCGGATTTTCTTAGGTTAGTAAGAATTGGTGAGGCATAGAGAAGAGGTCAGATGAGATGGGCTTGGGAAATAGTTGCTTTTGTGTCCTTTGTAAGACCGTGTTTGCTTCTGTATAGCATACAGAGTTTTTTTGTGCCCTTTTTTAATGGTCTGTGAAATGTGAATTTCAGATCTCGTGTGACGCCCGTGCCCTGGCCCAGCAATCAAGGAGCCTCAATCCTCACCACTAACACCAGAGAGGGCATCTCATATATGAGGAAAGGATAACAAATACACACAGTAAGTGCTATTTCTCTTAAGAGCACACAGAGATCACAGTCAGTCCGGAGCTGGTCGCTCCCTTGCTCCCCAGGTCCCCAATAAGACTTCCCACTGGCACAGCTATATGGGCCAGATCTCAGCCTAGTGAGCAAGCTAAAACCTCTAGCACCCTGTCTGTCCAACCAGTGCTTCATGTCCCTGCCCAAGTAGCTGACACAGACACACACACACACACACACACACACACATGCACTTTGAGAAGAAGTTATACAACCACACAGACACTCCTGGGGAAGGCTGGCACAAATTCTCCAGCTGTGCCTCTTTTTCCCAGACTGTACGGTAGTTCCACTTGCCACCACCACTAATACTTATCAGCTACTCAAAGGCCCTTAAGAGTGTCAAATTATTATTGTGCAATATTATTATCCAATTGGTAGTATAGCCCAGGGATAAAGCTATAGCAGTGGCTTTCTGCAATTTTACCAAAGGCATACAAGTACTCTAAAGAGCTCAACTTATCTCTACACAAACCCAGCCACAGTTAAAAGGTTTTAAAATATTTAAAATAAATAATTAAAACCACAAGACAATACTTTCTACTATACAGTCAGTGTTAGTCAAGAGAGTTCAGAGATCACACAGAAATACTTAAAATAAATCAGTAGTACAGTTCTGACATCACAGAAAAACAGTCTAAACCTTCTAATTTCTAGCTCTCTAAAAGAAAACACAAGTCTAAGATAACTTGCTTAAGACAACAGGCAGAGTGCTGAGTTGGATAGTCTGACAAAAATGCTTAATGCCTTCTGATTCTCTATGTTTAAATTGAAACTCCAGTTCTGCTAAACATTACATCATCTTTTACACCTTCCTGGCGTTCCCAGGCTGACAGAAACTACATTTACATTATTTTACACTTAGAGCAATAGAGGACATTCCACATGTAAATTCAGGTCATTAACTTTAGCCTTAAAACAATAGGCAGGAAGCCTTCATCTAGCTGGTCTGGAGCTGACTTGTAAAACATCAAAGGCAGTCATGAAATAATTTTAATTTCAAAGGACCAACAAGCGATGCTTGACTTAGCTTTCTTTACAGCAGATGGCAATGTTGCCACATTGTTTTAAGTTCAACATAAATATTTACAAATGATAGAATTATCTGCACAATTCTATCTGGCTAGGCTGGCAGCCTTCACTCATCTCTACCAGTCTTCACATCTCATACTGTTGTCTATCATAACATCTAGAAGTTTGGTGTGAGCTATGGGTGAGATGATGGTTGGTATTGTCCATGGATGCAATGTTAAGTGAGGAGAGAGGTAATATAGGTCTAGTGGGATGGAACAGCATGGCGATCTGTGCCTGACGTATAAAGCCATGTCCAACCCGGAATTAATGGACATGCTGCACCTCAGAAAATCCAAATCCCATCGAGCTACGCTCGAGACTTGAACCTCAGCACTGAAATAAATAGGACATGCTGGAGGGACAGATTCATAACCCAGAGGCTCCCTTCACTCTGGAATAAAATCCCAGTCCAGGTTAGGCAGAGTCCCTCATTGACTCTCTTCAAGAGGAATCTTGATGAGTGGATGGGAGATTGTAGGTTTACCCCAGGTATCACTTCTGTGTCACTGTTAGAGGCACAGTATACTAACCTCGAAAAAGGGCATAGCAAAATAAATTTAAAATGGGTGGCGAAAGCCAAACACATTCTGGCTAGGCTTATAAATGCCCTAGGGCAGATAGCCTAGTATGAACCTGTGAGCTTGGTTTTATTGGGATTCAGGATTAGCTGGGAGTTGGTTAGCTATGTTTCAACTGCAGAGAAGGAGTGTTGTGTTACTGATTGTAGTTCTTGTGTAGAAGTGGTAGCAAATATAAGCATGGAGTCATCAGCTTACTGAACCATGGAAGCATATGGGGTGAAAGTGTAGAGATTTAAAATAGTGAGACAAGTAGAGGGTCTAAGATGGATCTTTGAGGAACTCCTGGGGTAACAGGAAGAAGGAGTGGTAGGTTTTGTTGTCATAGTACTGCTTGTTGGCATCCAGTTAGATAGTTCTGGAACCAAGCAAGAGTAGTTTGGCTTAGATTTAGTGCAGAGAGGACATTAATTAGTTTACTGTGTGAGAAAGATAGAGGAACCAAAGTTTCTATTATTTCTGTGATGGTTAACAGTATTAGTGAAACACATTAGACCAGTGGTAGTACTGTGGTGGGGATAAAAAACTGTGATAGCTTTTGGACAGTAGGTTGACAGTATGTAGTTAGTCTATGATTTACTTGTATATATTTCTCTCTACTATCTTTGACAGGGGGAGTCTGTCAGTAATTTGATAGATCTGTTGAACTGCCTCCTTTTGTGGTGGAATAATGTGTGAAATCTTTTCAAATGGCAGAGACTTGGTGTTCAGGAATGGATCTGTTTATAAGTATGGGTACTGAATAGGCAATTGTATCAGCAGCAATTCTAAAAAGATCTGCTTTAAGTTAGCAGCAGCTAGTGTAATGGGCTTTAGGTTTTTAAGAAATTTTTATTGTGTCCATTGAGATGGATGTTTTTAGCCCCCAGACTCGTATTAATGAAGCACTTTTGGCATTCAGTAGTGTTCAGTTTATTTAAGTAAAGTTAAACTTTACTTTAAACTTTATTTAAGTAAAGTTAAACTTAACTAATCACTCTCTCCTCAGAACATATCCTTCCTTACGATCACAGCTTCAAGTACTTGCATGTACTTGCATTGCCTAAAAAAGAAGCCACTACCCACCTATTTTCCTGTTCTCAGTGAACTAATCCTTTGTGGTGACATACATCCCAACCCCGGCCCTTCTCCTCCCTCTCAAAATTCCCCCAACACCACAAAATCCCAAAACTTTACCACAATTAATATCCAAAGCATTAGAAACAAAATTCCCCACCAGACTTTACTGAAACCTGGCTAAAACCATACATCAAAGATTCTGAATTTCTACCCCCAAACTACTCCTGCCTTACAACTGAGACACTACATTAAAAAGGTGGTGTCATCGCTTTACTATTCCCTAGCTCCTTTACAGTAATCCCATATTCCAAGCCAATTCCCCAATTCTCCACAGCAGAGCTACTAGTAACCTTCCTAAAACTCAATGATTACAAAAGCCTCTGCATAATATTCATATACATTCCCCAAGTAATAATACTCCCATTCTCAAAGAAATTCTGCCTGGACAACTAACGATATAACAATGAAACCATCAACATAGGCAACGTAAATATTAACTGGCTAGATATTTCCACTAATAACTCATCAACTGACATTTACCTTCTCAACTATACTCAACTAATTTCTGAAATTACAAGACAAAATACCAAAGGAAACAAAGGTTCAATCCTCGATTGGATTTTAGTTTCTGACGCAGAGAAAATTTCCACCTCAGGGACTCTCCAAGATAGCACAAATGATTACTCTTCAGCATTCATAATACGCAAGCCCACCTCCATACCAAACTTACAACAATATAGACACACTAGAGATTTATCCCATTTCTCCCCAAACACCCTCAATGACATCCTGCAGAAGACTAACTGGACCCCACTAAAATATCTCCCACTCAATGAAGCTGTAGAGTTCTTCAGTTCTACATTTCTTAGGATCCTAAATAGTCATGCCCCCTCCAGTTAAAGTCCAGAAAGCAAGTATGTCCTCTAGGGACAAAGCCTGGAAAGCCTGGCAAAAAAACAAAACATTGTCTAACCTCAGTCAATATAAACAACTTCGCAATCAAGCTAAACACCTAGTTATCAAAAACAGAAGAGAATACTTCCAGGCTGTCCAAAACCAACATAAACTAACCCCAAGTATTTCTGGGGTACAATCAACTCCCTACTTCGCCCTGGAACAAACAACTAACAACAATCCATGTCAAAACCCAGAAAAAACTTCCTCTGAGATAGCCTCCCCGTTTAACGCATACTTCATCGACACCATACATAAACTTACCACCACCTTCCCACCTATTACAGCTGACACACTAGGTACTCCACCTGTGCACTAACCTTCTAATCTGCTACCTCCTTTCATACTAACACCCATACCCACCTCCACTATCAAAAAACTTCTTCTCAAACTCTGTACAAACGCCCCTGATAACTTGACCACAGAATACTTACAACTCTCAGCCTCCTCCATTGCATATCCTATCAGTATCCTTTTAAACTGGTCCGTTCAGGAATCCTGCATATCTGATATCTGGAAAAAAGCATTTATCCTTCCACTTCACAAAGGCGGCAACAACTCTGACATCTCAAATTTCCATCCCATTGCCATTCTCTCTCCAATCTCCAAAGTACTAGAGAAATGTATACACACTCAGCTCCTCAGTCACCTGATAAAACACCAACTCCTCTCTCCCACTCAACATGACTGTAGGCCAGGACATAGTACTGACATTGCCCTCATTTCCTTCCTTGACGCAGTCAACAGAGCCCAAGATGCTGGTTCCTTAGTCTCTGCACTCCTCGTACATCTCTCAAAGGCATTCAATGCTATATCTCACTCCCTTTTGCTTAATAAACTCTCTAATCTCATGCTATCTCCCCCTACCCTACAATGGTTTACTAACTATCTCAATAACAGGCAGCAATCTACTAAATGGCAACATTCCTCCTCGCCTTTCATAACTACAAATAGAGGTGTCCCCCAAGTCTCAATATTGGGACCACTCTTATTCAGTATATTTGTCAATAACTTTCTTTGCTATCTCATCCACAGTACTGTCATTGAATATGCAGATGACTCGGCTATCATCTCCTCTGACAAATCTGCCCCTGCACTACAGCATCTCATCTAAGAAGCATTTACTTCCACCGAAACCTGGATGTCCCAGAACCATCCCACTCTCAACCCCAATAAAACAAATTTTTTAATATTTACCCCCACAAAATCCAACTCTGACAAGTCTTTATTCACCATTCACTCCCAAAATAACACCAACATTGAAGTCGTCCCCAGCACCAAATTACTAGGTGTCATCACTGATGGCAAATTAACCGTTGACCTTCACATCTGCAGTAACATTTATTTATTTTACATTTGTTGACCAGGAAAGTCCGACTGGAGCGAGGTCCATTTACAGCGGAGTCCCGGGGAGAAAAGCTCCACTATTATACTATATGTACAGTGGTAATTTTACAATACAAGATATTATTTACATTACAAGATATACATGCAAGAAAAACATGATTAAAGTGGTTTGTTCCAACATAAAAAAAAAACATCAAAAACTAGGTGCCCTGTATAGGCACAACTATTTTCTCAGTCTCACTGAAAAAAAGGCTTTGGCCTAATCCTTCCTGCTCCCAACACTTCTATATGGCACTCTCATCCTCCATCCTCACCAATCTACAATCCCCCTGGAAAACAAAACTGGACTCTTGCTACAAAAAAGTCGCCAAATTTGCCACAAATGCAAAATATTCCACCCATCACTGTTCCTCCCTGCATCAAGTAAATTGTCTAGAATCCCCTCACTATCTCACATTCTTACAATTAACTACAGCCCACAAGCTCATCTACCACCCAGAAACCTGCCCATCCCTCTCCTCCATACTGATCATGCATCATCCAAACCGACACGTTAGGATCTGAAAACAAAATGTTACTATCCGTAGAGAAACCTAAGCTCTCAGCCCTGTATTCCTATAATGTCTCTAAGCATGGAATAAGCTCCCCCCCCTTCACTCAGAACAATCAGCAACCCATCCTCCTTTAAAAGACCTCTCCTCACTATGGTTATGCTCCTGCTCCCCATACTGCTGTCACTTCATTTCCTTCACTCTGCCTTTTTACTCATCACAGATATATTACACTCCTGTCCTGTATTACTTGAATACGACCTCTGAACTTGGTTATATTTCACTGGAATATATCCCATTCATTACTTCTGTATGTCCATGAGTGTAATCTTTTCACTGTTGTTACTATTATCAGTTTCATTCAATGTAATGATACTGTATGATTTTGTTTCTGTGATGTGATTATTTTTATTTGTGTGTGACTTTGTAGAGCTTTTCTCCCCGGGCCTCCACTGAAAATGGGCTCTTTCCAGGCCCAGTGGACTTTCCCAGTTAACAAATGCAATAAATAAATGTAAGCTATGGGACACTAAATATTTATATTTACTTTTTAAATTGCATGCACAGCAAGAAAAAAAGTAAGCCCTAGTTGTTCAAGTTAGTACTGACTAAGTAATGTTGGGAGGAGATGTCTATGGGTGAGTGAGAAATTAGCAGCTGTCTGCCCTGGCGTAAGAGTGTTGCTGAGTGTAGCTTGGCTGTAAAAGTTAAGTTGTCCAGTATATGAGATAACACCTACATGCAAGTATATTGTAGACCCTGCTGTTAGTGGCTCCCAGTAATTTCTTAAAATTCCTGGACTGTTGGCAGAACGTTCCTTATTTGTTTTACTTAAATTAGTGTCCACTCTGAATGGAGGAGAACACAGAGAGCTCGCAGGATGTGCAGATAATGCAAAGCATATTATAGATCCTGCTGTTTGTGCCTACCAATAATATCTTAAAATGTGTGGACTGTTGGCAGAGTGTTCAGTATTTGTTTTACTTAAATTAGTGTCCGAGCTGAATGGAGGGGAACACAGACAGCTTGCAGGGTGTGCAAATAATGCAAAGTATGTTGTAGACCCTGCTGTTTGTGGATCTCAGTAATTTTTTTTTAAATTCCCAGACTGTTGGCAGAGCATTCTATATTTGTTTTACTTAAATTAGCATCCGTGCTGAGTGGAGGGGAACACAGAGAGCTCAATGTGCAGATAATAGGGCCACTGTAAGCCAGGGACTTGGACAGCTGCAGATTTAATTCGCAATAAATTCTGAACTAACAAGCTCAAAATCTCCTCTTTGCTTGTCATATTAGAAAAAAGTTTCAAAATGATAGAGCTCAGTGTACTGAAGTGCTTTGGAGGGCTGTTTTGATAAATGTCAGAAAAAAATTCTAGTTCTTAATAGTAGTTTTTTCCCCCTAGAAAACATGCATCAGAAATTGATAAACTAATCAGCTTTACCTTGTTCTACCTAAAAATTTAAATGGTGTTGTCTTTTTATCTTCTTTAGTAGACAATGTAATTTATACACTGCATATGCATATTGGTTTCTCATTCTGTTTAATTAACAGGCTTGTTTCACAGACCGCTCCACAGTGGCATCACCCTTTCCTAACCAGTTTGTTCAGCTGGCAACTAACAATCACTAGGAACACACACTGTACATAATTACTGCACTCATACCTCTTAACTGCTATTTTTACACCCACAGATGTAGCCTTGCTCCTCTTCGATTTGCAATGTTCCTCATAAAATTAGATAAGATTATGGGTACATATTCATTATAACTATATAGGGTCAATCACATAAAGACCTTTTATTGTGAAAAATACTAGTGTTCCTCTTTCTGACCCTCTGCTATAGTTTTTAAAGTCCAGAGCTATGATGTGGAATGCTGCAAGGTTAAGAGGTATGACTGCACTGCACACCAAAAACAACTCAGCTGGTAAACAGTCATAATGGTGAGAAAAGGGCTGTACAATTTGCTGCCTTTTTGGCCAAATGAGATTGTAATAGGTATAACGCAAAGCATTTCTTGTCATAGACACATCTTTTCTAGTAAAATATGCCTACAGTTCAGCTAAAATATGTTTACAAATCCATGACATACCTGTACAACTGCAGCCACATTTAATTTGGTAAGTATGCATACCTTGAGTGCTTATGGCTAGGGGAGATCTGAGATGCATTTGCACTTTAAATGGATGTTCATCGTGTTTCACTGTTGCAGTCCTAACCAATGGGTTATCCGGCTCCTGGTAGCCCTCGATCGGCCAGAATACCAAAGGTAAGTAAATATGACATCGGCTGCAATTGGTTGCAAAGGACGTCCGATACAAAAGGAGGCAGCCAACGTCACTTCCTCAGTCTTCCTTGCCACAGAGCCTGAAGCAGAAGCATTTCTTGCACGAGTGCCAGTCGGCAGTTTACCTTTTTTGTTTCTGACTAGAGAGTTGAAGTCAACTACAGCTAAGTACCCCATTGGGGGTCCTCTTTTCTTGCCTCAACAAATGTCAGAAAAGGTTAATAATTGTCTTACCTGTGGAAAGCAGATTCCCCATAGAGATTTTCATTCCCATTGTATTATTTGTTTAGGCCTTGACCATGACATTCCTAATTGTGATCTCTGTGCCTCCTTTAATCTGCGTACTATTCGTCGTTGGGCTAAGCTTTTAGCTAAACATTTTGGAGTTTGGCCTAAGTTTGACGATATGGCATCCGCTGGTCTTCAGGCTTTGGATATACCCAAAAAAGTAAGAATAAGGACCGTGACAGGCTTCAGAAGGGTAAGTCCTCGGATGATGTTAGGATGGTCGTCAGTCATGCGGTAGCCAGTGAAGCGCCTTTGCAGCCCCTGCAGTCCACGTATTTTCAACCACAGGCCTATGTTGAGACCATTTCAGTGTCCCCCAAGCCTTCGGCCTCCATTCATTTTGCCTTCTGACTTTTCGCCTGTCGCCTCTTCAGCTGGATCCAGAGCCGCTAAGCTGATGCTGGTGTCCAAGGCCTCTGTTCCTCGTTCAGACAGCAAGCTCATACCGATGACCTTTTCTGCAACTTCAGTGGTTGCCAGGCCTCCTGAGTTCTTCAGGCTTGCAAGTAAATCTTCTAGTTGTAAGTCTGTGAAAAAGCAGGCTCCAGTTTCTTCTCGTTCCCCTCAATCCCAAATAGTTTCAATGGCTAATGACCTTTTGACTCTTATTAGAGGTTCACAGCCTACTCCTTCTAAAAGGAGTAGGGATGTTTCTCCTGAGGCTTTGTCTTTTTCTGGTTCTGATTCTTCTAGTATTTCTGCTGATGAAGAGGAAGTTTCCCAGGCTTTTTCTCCTTTTGAGGATTCGGATGCAGAGGAGTCCATCCCTTATGCCTCTCCCCAGAAGATTTCTTTTTTGGTGATACTTTGAATACTCTCAGGGAGCATTTTAAATGGGAAAGTCAGGATTATCCCCAATCTAAGAAAAGGATTAGGGAATTTTTGGATTTACCTCGGCATAAGCCTCTGGCTATTCCCCCCAGTGCTGGAAGTGGTTGATGATGTTTTTGTGGAAAATTCCTTGACTCCAAATTCAGTTCCTCCTGCTCCCAGAAAAACTGACAGGTACTATAGCATTCCTGATTCTCATCTGTTTCTTTTCAGGAATCTGTTGGCTGATCCTGAGGTTATTTCTCAAGGCCCTAAAGGAGTTAAGGCCACTTGTACCAAAAATCCTGTTCCTTCTGGCAGGGAATCTAGGAACCTAGATAGGTGGGGTAAACATGTTTATACCTCTGCCATTCTTGCTATTAGGTCTACTAATTGTCTTTTTCATATGCTGAAGTACCAGCAGCACACCTTGGAGGCTATTAAGTCTAGGGTAGCAAGTGTGTCTCTTTTGGTGGTAAGGATATGCAGAATTTGCTGAATTCTGCCAGTCTTGTCAATAAACATTCTTTACATTGTGGTTTTGACATTCTAGAAACCTCCTGCAGGGCTACAGCTACTGGATCTGTTATTAGAAGGCATGCTTGGCTCAGGGAACAGCCCCTTCTAGAGCCTGTCAAAGCTAAGCTTTTAGATGTACCTTTGCATAAGGACAGTCTTTTTGGCAGCAAAGCAGAGGAAGTGCTCAAGAAGATGGAGGATAAGGCCAAGTCTATGCAAACTGTTAAGGATTTTCTGCAAGTTCAACCTCCTCACTTTAGCAGGAATTACCCTTTGAAGAGTTGGACGTTTCCTGATACCAGCAGACAGAACCATTCTATTACTAGAGGTTACAAAGCTTTTAGGGAGCAGGTGGCTACCCCTCAAAGATCTAAGCATTGGCAGGCTTCCACTTCCAAGGCGGGAAGTTCTAAACCTGCATCTCAATCAAAACACTCTTAATGACTTTATCCAACTTCTGTCTGTTCTTGCCTGCCTGGAGAGTCCTTTAGGGGGAAGGTTGGCCCTTTTTCCACATGTCTGAGCCACTATCACAGATGACAAATGGGTACTCCGAACTGTATCCCTAGAGCACAAGTTTTCTTTCCACACCTTTCCAGTTCTGAAAGGATTCCCGGACGCTCCTCCAAACCAAAGGGCAGAAGTAGAAAAACAAATTTTGCCTCTCTTTCTTCTGGGAACAATCAAATCAGTTCCTGCTCAGCAGATAGGCCAGGGTTTCTATTCCAGACTTTTCGTAGTTCCAAAAAAAAAAAGGCACCTGGCATCCCATCCTAGATCTATCCATTCTGAACTTTTTCTTGGTAATTCCGAAGTTCAAAATGCTCACTCTGCATCAGTTGCTTCCAAAGGTTTCCTGGCTGGTAACGTTGGATGTCAAAGAAGCTTATCTGCACATCCCTATCAGGGAAAGTTGCAGGCAATACCTTTGTTTCAGGGTGGGCAATCAACATTATCAATTCTCTGTGCTGCCCTTTGGCTTATCTACTGCTCCCAGAGTTTTCACAAAGTGCCTGGCTCCAGTCATTGCTTTTTCCAGGCAGAAAGAAATTCAGATTTATCCATACTTGGACGACTGTCTGATTCAAGCAAATACTCAAGACAGCTGTTAAAGGATCTAGAATTTGTAAAGACTCTTCTCTCTTCCCTGAGTTACACTCTCAATGAGGAAAAATCAAAAAATGGTACCATCCAAGTTGATATCGTTCCTGGGAGTGAGTCTGAACACAGCTGCACAGATGATGTATCTCTCCCAGGAGAAGCAGACAACTATTTCAGTTTACTTCAAGGACTTGGCAAGCCTGTCCCAGCTCCCTGCAAGGAAATACCTGCAAGCTTGGGGATACATGGCCTCTTACATCCTCATGATTCCATATGCAAGGCTGCATATGAGGAAATTGCAATGGTACCTCAAGAACATTTGGTGTCACACACACAGGACCTGGATATGATGATTTCTCTGTTTCCATGTCTGCAGACAGAGTTTCTATGGTGGGCAACAGCCTGTCTACAAAACAAAGGCATGCCTTTTTGCCCACCTCCTGCTGCTCAAGTTCTTACCACAGACACATCGGACTACGCCTGGGGAGCACAGCTGGATGGCAGATGCATACAGGTATGTTGGAATGCCCAGCAAATGCACCTGCACATAAATCTAAAGGCATTGATAGCAGTTCAGCAGGTCTTACTAGCTTTCAAGCATCTTCTTTCTCCAGGGACCCTGCTCGTCAGAACAGACAACACCACAATCATGTGGTACGTCAACAAGCAGGGAGGGACTCATTCTTACCCCCTGTGCAGACAGAGCATGACTCTTTGGTCCATAGCAGCATCCCTGGACCTGCATCTCCTGGCTCAGTTTCTTCCAAGAAGGGTCAATGTTTTGGCAGACCATTTGAGCAGACAAACCCTGGATCCTCACGAGTGGCAACTGAACAGGGCAGTCTTTTACAGTATCATTCAATGTTGGGGCACACCTCAGGTGGATCTTTTCTCCTCCCCAGACAACAATCTTCTACCTCTATTTTGCACCAGACAGCATCACAGCAGGGCCTGGAGAGTGGATGCTGTGTCCTTCCCTCGGACGCTGCTGTCAGTTTATGCCTTCCCTCCTTTTCCACTTCTTTCCAGAGTATTATTGAAGATCATGGACGAACGACCAAGGACTATTCTCATAGCTCCAGACTGGCCCAGACAGTATTGGTATCCACTGCTTTGCAGTCTCTCCCAATTTCCTCCTTGGCATCTTCCTCTGAAGCCAGATCTTTTGGTTCAGAAAGGGGGAAACATTCTACATCCTCATCTTCAGTCTCTCCATTTGGCAGCTTGGCTCATTGTATGACTCCATCCTTTTCTTCTTCCCTTTCCCAGAAGGTAGTTGACATACTGAGGGAGGCCAGGAGGGTGGCTGGCAAATGGGAAATATTCTCTCACTGGATGCAGGCTAGAGGGGAATCTTCTTCTCAGCCTACCCTTCCTCTGATCCTGGAATACCTGGCTGATTTGCTTCAGGGTGGTCTTTCTTTTGCCTCTATCAAGATCCATGCTTCAGCCATTTCTGCTCATTATTCTTTTGAACAACCCATTTTCTCTCACCCCCTGATGAAAATGTTTCTCAGAGGTGCTTGTAACTTAAAACCTCCCATAAGGGCGCCTACTCCAGCCTGGGATCTTAATTTTGTTCTAGAGAAACTCACTCTTCCTCCTTTTGAGCCAGCTGCCACTGCAGATTTAAAGTTTCTCTCGTGGAAGACTGCCTTCCTCTTGGCTATAACTTCAGCAAGGAGGGTTTCGGAGCTGCATGCTTTGATGGCTGTGCAGCCTTTTCTTATTTTCCATGTGGATAGGGTCTCTCTGAGAACCATCCCTTCCTTTATGCCTAAGGTGTTTTTTAGCCAGACTCTTAATCAGTCCATACACCTTCCTACCTTCTTTCCTAATCCTCTGAATAGAGGTGAAAGGATCCTACATTCTCTTGATGTGCACAGACAGCTCAGGTTTTACCTGGACAGGACTAAAGACCTTCGGAAATCAGCACAGTTATTGGTCAGTTTTGCCCCTGGAGCCCAGATCAAGGCTATTTCTAAGCAAACCATTTCTAAGTGGATTGCACATTGTATTACTTTTTGTTATTCCTTTCATGGCAAGGTTCCTCCTCAAGGGGTTAGGACCCACTCAACTAGAGCAGCTTCCACTTCTGCAGCCTTTTTAAGGGGTGTCCCTACTAAAGACATTTTGGAGGCTGCCACAATACTGGCAAATTTTAAATGTACCCCAGGTCTGCCCCTCATGCCCCTTATGCATAGAGGCCATCAATAAGGAAAGTATTATCCTAGCTAACATCCCCCCTCACAAACCCTTAGTTACCTCCCAACTAATGTGCCCCCCATATAGATGATCCTGATACTTGTGACCCAAATGGTTTGTGATGGGTGGGTAGGCTTGAGCCATTAGCCTAAAAACAACTTATGAACCTATAACCTAAAAAAAAAAAAAAAAAAAAAGAGAGAGAGAGAGAAGATCAGTGTGGGAATAAAAATAAAGCAAATTTAATTAGACTTTTCTAGTCTCGTGAAAAAATCCTCTGCTTTTTTGTATCTTAAATGCATAAATGTATGCATACAAGTTTATTGGTATGAAGCATTTATTGGTATGAAGCATTGAAATAAAAGTACATTTTTAAAAATAGTTCAGATGAAATTAAGATTCATCATTCTGTAGCCTTCTACAGATTTGAAGTAGTTAGGATTCATGGTAAAGCTACTGTGTCTGTAAATGAGTAAGAAATTCAGCTCAGTACAAGAGTCTTTATTAGAGTATGTGGCTTATGTGTTACAAACTGACAGATGTGAAGAAAAAACCCTGCTTTCACAAAATGGTGAAAACTGATTATTGTCAAAATGAATATTTGTAATCCATATATCAGCAGACTGCATCTGATATAATTAACGTGTAGTCACATCTGTAAACATTTCAGGCTAAATGTTTTAAAGGCTATGATGAGACCCTAAGCACATTATAACTATGTTCATCATAAGGATCAGTGCTGCAGTTGTTAATAACTTGGTCATTACCAAACAATGAGAAGGTACTTGACCAGGACTTGGGTTGGGGGACTGCGGCATACCTTTCAGGACAGCAAAGGTAAAACCATTCCTACTTCTAAACTGAATATCCAGTTACAAATTCTTGAGAAAGACTTGAATAGAAGTCCAAGTGGCCATCCTGAAGGTTCCCTGTGCTGAATAATTTTTGAAGAAGGCTACAGTGGTGGGACCTATGTTTATAAGGTATGGCCAGTCTGACTAGTCAATATTTTTCCGCAGTGTTCCTAACGGAAGGTATTGCAGTTGGATAACACATGTAAGAAGGTCATTTTGGATGACAGAGTTGATTTGTCAGCCTGAAATATTCAGTCCCGTTGTTATAGTATCTCAGCTGCCTTTGCATGTGTATGCTGGGCAGAATACTCTCATATTTGTTCTGTAGATTGAAATGACAGAAATGAAATGAATGGAGTTTTCACAAGAGAGCCTCTAGGCACCCAAGACAAAAATTAAGGGTTTTCTCTGACCAATAAAAGATTGTTAGACATCCAAACCTGTAGTCTGAGATTATCCAGGCATAAATTATGGGTATTAAGAAAGTGGATTTCCAGGAAAGGAATTTGAGCGAAACAGAACCGTCAGGTTTGAAAGGAAGACATATGGGTTTTTCATTCACTAAATTCAACTCCCGTGGAGGAGGGATGGCCCCCTTTGAAGATCTCAGCTGCACTCCACCTTTTAGGAACAATTTAGTAGTAGAAATGGAAGAGACTTGGTGGGTCCATAGCAAGTGCTGGCAAAAACAAAGCCCTTGTTAAACAGTTATGGAAAGTATTGCAGAACTAGAGGGCAAGAGGAATCCTCATGATCCATGTGGACCTTGCTCTGCTTCAGTGAAACCTTTACTCAGTTTGACCAGTTATGATGTTGTCTCAGGTCTTCTGACCTCCTTCAGTTATGAACAAGAGAGAAAGAGCAATTGGCTATGTGGTAATAGCCTGAAATCTTCTTGCTGTGGGTTTGAGACTCTTGAGGTAGGGGGCATTAAAAAAAACTTCTTGCTGGATCAGTACAGGTTGCTGTGCTGGCAGGATCATTGAATGCTCTAGGCTTAGTGTGGACTAGTACAGAGAACCATATGTGTCTTGGCAAGAGAAAAGTTCTTAGAATAAGCCTTGCATTTTATTTTCTTGTCTCCACAAGTACTTTTGGAATGAGTGAAATAAAAGAAAGCAAATAGAAGGCCCTCATAACACCACTATGAAAAGAGGGGGGGGGGGGGTTCCAAGATCAGAATATCTTTAGCTAGTGGTTGTCTGGAAATGAAAAATTTATTTCACAAAGGCCTCACTTCTTTGTCATGTTGAAATAGACATTTCTGCTTAATTTTCATTAATATACCAATCCCTTGTTATTGTTAAGAATGTTTGTCACTAGTGTTTGTTTCTACTGATAAAAGTTGCTTTCAGAAGGATGTGCAGTCTGATGGCAGGATCCCTAAGCCACATTATGGATAAGAGGGTTTACCACCAACTTGTTCATATCACATTACAGTTGTGTTGTCTTTCAGCACTTGAAGGGTCCCTGACCCTGACTTTTGTGCTGGCTTGAAAACATAAGTAACTGCCATCATGCCCAGCACATTGCTATGTTTGTTCCTGACATTATTTGGACTCCTGCCTTATGCTCTGAAATGGTATGTGCGAACGTCTTTCCATTGTCTAAGGAATCCATGGCAAGTATTTAGTTATATTCTGGAAAGTTCAAAGGCAGACAAGATTTGAGGTTGGTCATTCACCAAAATAATTTCCTTTAGCATAGGATATAGGAGTACTTTCTTCTTTAAGTAAACTAGGGGTCCATGTTCTGCTACCGAAAACAGTAAAATGCGAACAACTAAATGTCAGACGGAAAAGAGCAAAAGAAAAAAGCATCAAACAAGGACATCAACAAAAATAAATTCATCGAATGGCCATAGTTGGCCAACAACCAGAAAGTAACGTGATGCATATGGTAAGTGAAGGGAAACCTTTTAAATTTGCCCTATTCCTCACTGTAGTGCAATCTCAGAGCTGATATATATAGTTGGGGGGTGGGACATAGCCCCCCACCTTGGATGGTTTTGTTTGCAATGTTGGCTGACTGAGGCCTTTCATAGTGTTTCTTTTTGATGATGTCCTTGTTCTCTGCTTTTTTTGTTTTGCTCTTTTCTGTTTGATATTTAGCTGTTCGTGTTTTACTGTTTTCAATAGCCGAACATAGACCCATAAACAAGTTGTGGTAATCCCAGAAGGTCTGCATATATCACATTATGGGCACAACTGAGATAGTTACTGACATGCATCCTATGGTTTTTATGAATACTGTGACTGGTGAATAATTGTCCTGTGAAATCTTCATGGAAATACTGATTCATAAATACTGGTTTGCCTTTGGGAATAAGTAACATAATAGAAGTTGGTACCCAAAAGTTCACTTAGGAAGGTTTTGGTTTGTATGATGGTGACAGGTTTGATTTGTGAAGCTTTAATAAGTTCCCAGGTTTAGAGAGCAATGGAAAATATAAGGGAGAGATTTCTGAAGTTTCTACAGAAAATATACCTCAATCAATTAACCATTTAAATATGTGGCAACGCATGTCTTTTTCTTATCCTTTAGTGTACAAAGACTGGTGACAATCTCTTGGTAAAGCCTGTGGGTGCATCTGATTCACCAAATGGTAAGGAGCTGTACTGAAAATGTGAGCTCCTTATTGTAATTCAGAGGTAATGCCTGAAAGCTTTGTGACTAGAGACATTTAAGATAAGTATCCTTCATGTCCAGGTTACCAGGAAGAGTGCACGGTAGTGACTTGAGACAAGGAACTGCAGGGTATCCATATTGTTTTTTTGAAAGTATGAAATTGTTTAGACTGAGCTGGTGTAGGCTAGGCAGGTCTGGGAAGGACTTTTGAAGACTCTGTTTATTCATGCCATGAACAACCTTGAAAAGAAACCTTTCCTTTCTCTGATGATGGGATCACATCTTGCCTTGCAGTGCAGAAGTTGTAGAAGAGTGCCCTTGATTTCAAGCAGCTTTTTGAGCATTGTCTGAGGAATCTCTTTCAAGTATTTGATTATGTTCTGGAATGTTCAAAGGCAGACAAGGTTGAATTTGACCTAGGTAGTTCAAGGTAGCCAAGCAAATGAAAAAAGAGAAAAAGAAAAAAAAAATAAAACTACTATTGATGTGCAGCACAAGATCACATTTTCACTTGACTACTTGGCCGAGATAAGTATAAGTCAGTTGCTCAATAAATATCTGCTGCTTCTGGTCAAGGGGAAGCACAGCCATCTCCTCTATTGCTGACTAGAGTTCAGGAATGGACCTGGTTTGCTGGTAGGCTAGACGCGGGGTGGGGTGGGGTGGGGTGTAGGATGAAGTGGTTGACAGGCAGCACTCCTACCCCAAATGGACAGCTTGAGGAATCCCAAAGCCTAGGTGACTTCTGATGGAGAACAGGACCATTACAGGGCATTACACCCTAACTTATTAGGCAGTAATAGTGCCCTGATGTCAATGTACCAGCTCTACAACAGCTACTGTAAATGATCAGCCACCACATGAGTGATGTCTTCCAGTCTCCGCATTCATTACTGCTGCATTTGATCCCCCTCACTCCCCAGACCCAGTAGTAATTTACCACAGAGGTGAAGTTCCTGAAGATTATATAAGGAACAAATGGTGTTTATGGAGATGAGTGAGGTGGAAGCTGGGGGCTAACCCATATGAAGCTTCATGTGATTGGGGGTAGAGAGAGAGAGAGAGAGAGAGCACAAAAAATAGGCACTTCTACCTTAGAATGTTTGTTGGGGTAGAGAGGGATGAGGAGTAGAAGACAGGTAGACATGGTTGTGAATTTCCTTTGCTTGTTAGATTCTGCATCTTGCTTGCTTCTTGACCTGAATCCCCATTGTTTTACAGGTTTGTAGTCTTTTGTAATATAACTAATATTGATCAGCCTTTACCTGTTTATTGTAAAACAGACACTGTTTAATTGAAAAAGTTCTATTGTATATACTTACAGGTAGATGGAATTGCTGTTTGACAGACAGCATGGTTCTCCCTTCTCTTTCCCAGTTTCTTAAAAATCAATTGAGAAGTTGGGTCAAAAAAAAAAAAAAGATTTTCTCTGGCTCAACATCACTATTGGTGGAGTTTTCAAGGCAAAGGGATGTGAATGGAAATACTTCATCACATGTTTCTTGCTTATCACATATGTGGCTACTCATACTCACATGTCTTTAGAACACAGGAGGAGACTGGGCCTCCTGGAGATAAACTGTGCCAACACAGGAGGTACCCAAGCCAAAAACTAAACTGGAGAACTTGTTGATGTTCATCGTGTTACACTGCTGCAGTCATTACACTTGGGTTATCCTGCCATCAGGCAGTCCCGCAGTCGGCCAGAGTTCCAAAGTCTTGGTCCGGCGTCGGTTGCTGTCGCTTCTTCCCTGAAGTCAGTGCGCCAGGGGTATATAAGATGCATCCAACGCCATTTTCTTCAGTCTTTCTTGCCGCGCGGTGCCCGAAGCAAAAGCAGTTCGCAAGTGCTGGTCGGCCGACTCCTGATATTTTCGAAGTCGAATTTCAGATCCAAAGTCTTCAATAAAGCTAAGTACCCCATTGGGGAAACTTTTTTCTTGCCTCAGACCGATGTCAGAAAAAGTTAATTGTATTTCTTGTGGGAAGCAAATACCTCATAAGAACTTCCACTCTTACTGTATTCCATGCCTAGGCCCTGATCACGACGTCACTAGTTGTCAGTTTTGTGCTAGATTTAACAAACACACTATAAAACGACGTTTTGATTTTGCTTTGCACTACTTTGGCCGAAGGTTCAATTATACAATGCCGTCGGAACAACCGACAACCGCAATTCATAAAAATGCAAAGACAAGGATAAAGACAAGCATCCGAAGTCCAAAACCGATGATGAAGCCTCTTCTAGGCCAGTCGTCAGTTCTCAGTGAGGTGCTTTCACAGCCCCTGACACCCGCTACCTCAGAGCCACAGGCCACCTCCGACTCCCACGTGGAGACAACTAGGCCTCTGGAAACTCAAGGTATTGGGCCTACAGAAACTAATCCTTCAGATGGGTCAAGAGCTGCTGAGCAGGCATTGGCTTCTGAGGGTGTTTTCAGACCTTCACAACTTACCATTAAAGCAGCAGCCAAGACAAAATCACCATTAAAGACAAAGAAGCAAGTACAGCATTCTGCAGGACAGTCCTCCATGCCTAAGAAACAGATGCTCAAAATGGCTGAAGACCTCATTACTCTAATCAGGGGTTCCCATCCCCCTCTTGAGAAAAGGCCTAGGCAGGATACAGACTATGATTCCTCTGATCAGGTTTCCATTTCCTCTGATTCCTCTTCAGACCAAGGATACTCTCTACCCCCCTATGAGGACTCTGATGCTGAAGAATCTATCCCTTCAGCCTCTCCTCCTGAGGATTTCTCTTTTGGGGAAACTTTACATACCATGAGGGAGCATTTCCACTGGGAAAGTCAGGATTATTCAGAATCCAAGAAAAGGCTCAGGGACTTCCTTTTATTGCCTCAGCACAGGCCCCTTGCTATTCTGCCTGTGTTAGATATTGTGGATGATGTGTTCTCTGAATCCAGCTTATCTCCTGATTCTTTGCCCCCTGCTCCAGCCAAGCCAGATAGGTATTATAGAGTCCCTGACTCTCACAAGTTTCTTTATCTACTGACCCAGAAACCATTTCCCAGGGTCCCAAAGGGGTTAAGGCTTCCATTGCAAAAAATCCAGTCCCCTCTGACAGAGATTCTAGAGCATGAGATAGATGGGGGAAGAAAGTTTACACTTTAGATTTAGCAGTAAGGGCTTTAAATTGCCAGTTTCACATGCTTAAGTACCAACAATATTTAATGGCTCAGTTAAAACAGAAAATGCTTACAAGCTCAGAAGCTCCTGACTATAAAGAAATGCAGGATTTATTGCATGCAGTTGAACATGTGGGAAAACATACTCTACAATGTGGTTTTGATTCTTTAGAGGCTTCTTGTAGAGCCGCAGTTACTGGTTCTGTGATTCGAAGACATGCTTGGTTAAAAGAACAGAGATTACCTGACCATGTTAAGGCAAAATTATTGGATGCTCCTTTACAGCATGATACCTTGTTTGGTGTTAAGGCAGAAGAGGTGTTAAAGAAAATGGAGGATAAAGCTAAATCTATGCAAACAGTCAGAGATTTCTTACAGGTACAGCCACCTCGACTTAGCAGAAATTGGCCTACAAAGAATCGGTCCTTTCCAGTGTCAGACAGGCCACAAAGAGGCAGATAAAGACGCCCAAGAGGCAGATCTCAACCCCAAGGCTCTTACAGACAACAACAGTGGGGTACCTCAACCCCAAAAGGAGGTGAGGACAAGTCTCAACCTTACAGGAAACAGTCCTAATGACTTCCCCCTTCCTATGCCAAACACCTCCCTTTTGGCAGCCCCCTTAGGGGGGAAACTAGCACTTTTTTCTCAAAATTGGCAAACAATCACCCAAGACAAATGGGTTCTGAATATTGTGTCTCAAGGATACAGGTTCCACTTTCACACTTTACCAAGGCTAAAGGGAATGCCAAACCTGCAACAAAAATCAATGGGCAGAGGCTCAAAAACAAATTTCAGTCCTCATGGACATGAGAGCTATTCAAAAAGTACCACAGCAGGAACAAGGACAAGGATTTTACTCGAGACTCTTCCTGGTCCCCAGAAAGGACAAAGCCTGGAGACCCATACTAGACCTTTCAACTCTAAATACTTGATGTTCCGAAATTCAAAATGTTGACACTACAGCAGCTTCTTCCCATGCTGGGCAAGAAGGCTTGGCTTGTAACTCTGGACCTCAAAGAGGCATACCTGCATGTCCCTATCAGACAAGATTGCAGAAGATACCTCAGATTCAAAGTGGGTACAATGCACTACCAATTCTCTGCACTGCCCTTTGGCTTATCTACTGTGCCCAGGGTCTTCACAAAGTGCCTGGCACCAGTAATTGCATTTTGCAGACAAAAAGGAATTCAAATATATCCATACCTGGACGACTGCCTCATTCAAGCAGAGAAAAAGGACATTCTTCTAAAGCATCTGGCGTTTGTAAAAAGGCTGCTAATTTCTCTAGGGTACACAGTAAATGAAAAGAAGTCAAAACTAGTGCCCTCACAACAGATAATATTCCTGGGTGCCAGCTTGGATACAACGGCCCAGATGGCTTATTTCACGCCAGACAAACAAGGACAACTGACTCAATATTTTCAATTACTGGCAAAAAAGTCCCATCTCCCTGCAAGAAAAATTCTGCAGGCCCTGGGATTTATAGCATCCTGCATACTACTAATTCCATATGGCAGACTGAATATGAGGAAATTACAATGGTACCTAAAAAGTGTTTGGACTCGACACTCTCACAGTTTAGAAACAGTAATACCAATAATGCCCTGCCTACAACAGGAGTTTCGATGGTGAGCACAGGCATGTCACCTCAACAAGGGTCAGCCTTTCACTCTACCCACAGCCAGGCAGACTCCAACAACAGATGCTTCGGATTACGCCTGGGGAGCACACATGGCAGGAAAATGTATTCAGGGCAAGTGGACCACAGACCAAATGCATCTTCACATCAATCAAAAAGAGATGTTGGCTGTTCAAAATGCCCTAACAGCTTTCAAGGACATTCTGCATCCAGGACAATTATTATTAAAGACAGACAACACCACAGTAATGTGGTACATAAACAAGCAAGGGGGCACTCATTCTTATCCCCTATGCAGGCAAGCCATGACCTTGTGGAACACAGCTCTAACTTATCAAGCTCATCTGCAAGCATAATTCCTGCCAGGAAAGAAAAATACTCTGGCAGACAATCTCAGCAGAAATATCATGGACCCTCATGAATGGAAATTGAATCCGCAAATCTTCAGCATGGTAACACAAAAATGGGGGTGCCCAGACATAGATCTTTTTGCCTCCCCACTGAATTGCTAACTACAAAAATTCTGCACAAGGACTTACCGCACACAAGCATGCAAAGTGGATGCTCTTTCGTTCATCTGGAAAAGCCTAAAAGTTTATGCCTTCCCACCACTGCCTCTCCTTTCAAAGGTACTCCTAAAAGCCAGACAGGAAAAACCACAGATGATCCTGATTGCTCCAGACTGGCCACGCCAGCACTGGTACCCAATCTTAAAGAACTTAGCTCAAGGCCCACCATGGATTTTGCCTCTAATTTCACACCTTCTGACTCAACAAAACAATCAGATCCTGCACGGTCAGCTCAAAACCCTAAACCTGGCTGCATGGCAGATTCATTAGTCAAACAGGCAACACCTCTCTCTAAAGCTGTTATGGATGTCACTTTGGAGGCCAGGAGGCCTAGCACCAGGAAATCTTACTCAGAAAAATGGAAGAGATTATGTGCCTGGAACCAGGCTCAAAGACTTGACCCTCTTGTCCCAAACATTCCTCAGATTTTACAATACTTAACTGAGATGCTGGACAAAGGCCTATCCTTCTCATCAGTTAAGATCCATGCCTCTACCATTTCAGCTCATTACAACACGGTTGCTCCTTTATTCTCTCATCCCTTGCTAAAGCAGTACCTCAGAGGGGCTAAAAACATAAGACCACCCCGGAGAGCACCAACACCAATGTGGGACCTCAATTTTGTTTTGGAAAAACTGACCTTGCCACCTTTTGGGCCAACCAATACAGCCGATCTAAAATTTTTATCATGGAAAACAGCTCTGCTCCTGGCAGTAACTTCAGCATGAAGAGTCTCAGAGCTACAGGCATTAATGGCAGTGGAACCTTTTATAATATTTCATCAGGACAGGGTTTCTTTAAGGACAAACCCTACCTTCATACCAAAGGTGGTATCTAGTGTGGCTCTTAACCAAACCATCCATTTGCCAACTTTCTATCCAAACCCCCAGAATAAAGGGGAGAAACTTCTGCACTCTTTGGACATACACAGGCAGCTATGCTTCTACTTGGACAAAACAAAAGCTTTCAGGAAAACTGAGCAACTGTTTGTAGCATATGCTGCAGGATCACAGGGCAAGGCTATCTCAAAGCAGACTATTTCCAAATGGATAGGACACTGTATTCGCTACTGCTACACACAGCATGGAAAATCAGTCCCTAATAACATTAGGCCACATTCTACCAGAGCAACAGCCTTTCTCAGAGGAGTACCAACCAAGGAAATTTTGGAGGCTGCAACTTGGAGTTCAGTGCACACCTTTACCAAGCATTACCACTTGCCTCTTTACTCTAAATCCAGAGCAGGATTTGCCACTGCAGTTCTGCAGGGCCTCATAGCCAATCCTAACTCTTTATAGACCAGCCACCCAACCTTAGCTTTGTGATTCTACCCAAGTGTAATGACTGTAGCAGTGTAACACGATGAGCATAGTACAGTTTTGTACCTACCATAAATGTAGATGTTCGAGTGTTCACACTGCTGCAGTCCACATTACCCTCCCTCCATCCCCTCTGTCCTAGCTGGACTTATCTATACCTTTCTGTCCTATACAACCTTTGTGGTGTATTTGCTTGTAACTGAAGGTATTGTTTTTATTTTTTATGTATGTTTTATTAGCAATATGTATTGCCTACCTACTTGGGGGCACCTGACATCTGGGGCAAGAAAAACTGAAGAAAATGGCGTTGGATGCATCTTATATACCCCTGGCACACTGACGTCAGGGAAGAAGCGACAGCAACCGACGCCGGACCAAGACTTTGGAACTCTGGCCGACTACGGGACTGCCTGACGGCAGGATAACCCAAGTGTAATGACTGCAGCAGTGTGAACACTCGAACATCTACATTTATGGTAAGTACAAAACTGTACTTTCTGAGGTGGCAACACTAGTATCTGCTGTACCACTATGTTACCCTTTTCAGTCTCTAGGCTCTAAGAGTGCATTCAATAAATGCTCCCTAATATTGTAAAGTAATAACAGTATTCTTGACCAAGCCTGAGTCATCCTAATTACTGTTCTAGATACAACTACACTGAAGCATACATCTGCTGTATCACAGCAGTATCTTATGGAATGTTTACATGCTTTTATAGCAGTTTGAGGAAGTTTAACTACTTTCTCAGTTTCAGAGTCCTCAGCAATGTCTTTAGCTGTATCTCATATTTGCTTTAGAATGGCATCCTAAGAACTTTTTTTTTTTTTTTTTTTTTTTTTAAGGGTTTTAGACTTCCTGGAAATATCCAAAGACAGAAGTGACATCTTTTTTATAATGCTCAGACTGTCAGGAATAAATATTGTGTAGGATCCACCTAAAGAAGGGTAGTCCCCCATAGATGCTCCTCTGGTAGTACTGCACTCCAGAAATATCAACAGCCTTGATAGTAGGTGGAAGTACAATGCTTTTATTTGCCCCTGCAGCTGCTAGCATAGGCAATACAGCTGTTTGGAGATGGCACCTGTACTCCAATGGGATGAGATTACTCAGACTAAAGTGTGGTGCTGGGACCTTAGACTAGCGCCTTCCTGTCTCTTTCTGACTTTTGGTTTTGTATTCATTGTGCTCCCATGCATGCCAGCAGTTAAGCCTCTCCCAGATGAACTTGGTAAGAACCCTTCTTTGGTGGGGCAAATGCAAGCCTCAACACGGCAGTGGCTACAGTACCTCCTCACACATCTGTATGATTCCGTGCACCTACTAAGGAAGGCCGTAACATTCACAGCTTAGTAAGCCACATGTATGCTCAAGTATCACCACCACCCATCCTCTGCCTGAGGTACTGCAGCATAGAATTACCCACAAGTATAGGCATGCTCATCTTCCTCTTTAGGAGGTGCTGGCACCACTGATAAACAGGAGTCACCTGGGTCTTAATAGAGCTTTATCCTTCTATGCCAAAAGACCTGAATGGCTTCACAACGTTTTTACAGTTCGAATGGCTTCACGTTTTTACAGTTCAAGTCAGTTGATTGTTAAGATCTCTGCCATTCTGCAATATATTTTTTGCTATCACCACAAATTTTTAGTGTTCTGTAAAAAGATGCAGGAAGTAGACGTCATGTAGTGTTCCAAAGCAACAAACCTTTATTCATCACAGACAAGTGATCCTCAGTAACAAAAAAAAATCTTCCTTTGGAACACTACCTGTGTTTCATGATTTTTGGAAATTACTGTGATCGAACTCATCAATGAAGTTTTAAGACCACCAGTTTCTCTGTTTTTCATTTTGTCCCCAACACTTGGGTTGGTGAGTTTGGAACTAGACAAAATCCTGTGCTTGTTCATTTTTTAAGTTTATATCATAGTGGTTATAGTAACACATGAATAAGAAATGCAATTATGGGTAATATTACCATGAAATACAAAGTGTTCACAGTACAATTTAGACATAATTTATAATTCAGGTAGTACATAATTCTGAGATTTTAAAAAAAATGTATCTAAAGTGTTCACCTGCATCTCTTTGAACAGCTGCTCATTCAGTTTACTTTTAAAAGCAGATGTTTCCTGTGTATGAAGGTTTTCAGATGTAGGATTCCAGGATTCTGGCTCAATTTTTGAGAAAGCCTTTTCATTTATTCTTAAAACATATGGTAGTTTTATTAGCAGAAATGATTTTTTTTCATGAGGGTGTGTACTATAGATCTGACCAGTAATTTACTATGTAGTAGTGAGCAGTGTTGTAATTTTAATATTTTGTGTAGCAGGGTATCAGACAGAAGGGTAACCCTGTGACTGATTGACAGCCAACAAAATCTGTTTCGAAGTTCATGCTGTTTACTCTGCAAGCTTGGAAGGTAAGAAAAGTGTCAGTATATGGACACTTTTCAATAGTAAGAGAATGCTGCATGCTGAGAGATGTGTGATATTTGGTGACATTATCTGTTTTTGGCATAAACAATGACTAGGCAACTTCCTGTGGGAAGAGATGTGAGTCTTTAGCATACTTTTAACTGGAAGAATATTTTGTATGCCACTATTTCTGCAGTTCAATTTAGTATTGTTTGTATGCCCAGATGGAGGGGGTAGCATTATCTGATTGCTTGTGAGTTACAGGAAAAAGCAACACAACCAATGTACTGCGGTTGAGTAACAGGTAATTTATATCTAATTTTCCACTTACACAGTTGATTGAAGTTACTGGTTTCTTTATTATAGCAAAGGGGCAGTTGAAATTATATCATTGGTTATAACTTTGGAGAACATTATACATGATCTCTGTACACAAGTTGAATGCCTTGAGAACTCTTCTTTTGTGCACTGAGTGGTTATCTTTATTTCTAATGTTGTTTGGCAGCAGAGTTTACACCATAATTTATTTTTGTATGTAACACTGGAAATAAAGATTGTACCTGGATTACTTACTATGGTGGAAGTACCTGCCTTTAAACTAGAGACTTAAGTTTTTGAAGAAGGAGTAGGTCAGTGGCATCCCAAACTGAAAAGGCAAACATATACTGAGTAAATGGTTGTGTGGGTGATATTAATTAAAAATGAGCAAATATCTGATGGATTTCTATAGTACTAGAATAGACTGGGAGTACACAGATTAGGCTTCATTGGTGGTGGAAAACATGTTCTGCTAAAACTTCAGTGTAAATATTTTCTGTGCAGATAACAAAGAATTCCCTTGAGAAGGATAGTTGTGTTCTTTTGCACTGAACGTATTATCACAGAGAGTGGTACAAAGATACATAGTGACCCTGACTTTGGACAGTGCTATTCAGTGAGGCTGAGCTGACATACTTACAAGTTCATAGGCTTGTAGCAGATTACTAGGCAAACAGCTTAAGAGACCTTTCAAGCCACACCATTATTACCTGAATATTACCCAGTTTTCTATCCATAAGGGCTAGATGATGGCTTAGGTTTGTGCCTTTGAGTATTTTACAGAATGCCCCTTGTCATAAGGAACATGGGTGCCACCCTAGGAGTGAATATGCAATTCCCTATCCATTGATCCAAACTGCATTTGAAGAGGGTCAGTGAAAGGTTCTGCTTTATGTGAACAAGAAACCTGTTCACTAGAAGGGATAATCTCTGAGACACATATTTGTCTATCCAGCATGTTTTGTTCATATCACAGACCAGGTCTAGTGACCCTCCTGCAGTTTGTCTTGTGAATGTGTAGCAGTTCCATGAGGGCTGGATTTGTGAGTGCCTTGTAGGTCAGGCATAGATTACCCCTTAATATTTATTTTTCTTTATTATACAATTGACCCTTCCTGAAATGGAGTGGTAGAGAAAAGTTAGAAGTAGTTGAAGGTAAGACACCAAAGAAACAGAGAGTTCACTAATTGGGGTTAGTGCAAGGACATAACCAATGAGTTTTGAAGTATTTTTTTAGTTTGTTTTTGAATTGAGTTAGGGAGGGTTCTAGGGTCAAGTCAGCTGGGAGTTTGTTCTATGTTTTTCCAACAGAGGTGGCAAACAGCTGAGTAGTTGGATTTGTATGTTTGAACTAGGAGTCTAGTGAATGATTGCAGTGGCCGGGTGCTGATGTAGGGGCTGATAATATTTTTTAGTGCAGGTGTATTTTCTGGTTGGTAAAGGACTTTATGTGCCACTATTAACTGGTTGAACTGCAGTAGGCTTGGCAGTTCAAGCTATCCTAGGCGATTTAGGTTGTGACAGTGGTGTGTCCGGTAGGCTTGTGCCAGTAGCAAATCTGGCAATGTGGTTATAGCAGGATGATAGTTTATTAAGATCAGTTTTGTTTAAGTTGGAGAATAGAGGTGAGGCACAGAGAAAAGTTGATAGCAGATGGGAATGGGCAATTGCAGTTCTAGCAAGTGTGGTAAGGAAAGGTTTGATTCTATGAAGAGAGCCAAGTTTTTATTAATGGTTTTGATAAATAAATAATTAATAGTTGCTAGGAGACAGAGTAAAGGGATAGGGCTTTTAGTCTCTCCCTAGAGAACATGCTGTTTACACCCTGTATTTTTTTGGTAAGGATATGTGAGGCCACTCTAGCTGTTGCAAGTACCTGATCAAGTACATGCCAAAAGGTGTGTAGTACTCTATTATTGGCCTGATGAGAGCCAAGTACAGTGGGAGTATAACTTCCTTGTATATGGATGCCATGCCTTTACTTATAAGCTGTGCCATACAAAAGTACTTCCTCACCACTGTGGACACATGGCGGTCAAAGAAGTTCTGGCTACTATCTGCGTACCTAGATCTTTCACCTCTGATTTCACTTTTAGGGTTGTGCTATTACTGTTGGAATTTGCAGTGGTATTTGACTTCCCCAAAGGGTATGATTATGCATTTTTTGCATATAGTTTTAGGCCATGGCTTTGGTGTCAATTATTTGTCGGAGTCAAACCCTTCTGAAGGATATCTACATTGTTAGGGGATTCATTGATTCCCCCCAACTTGAAGTCATCAGCAGGCTTGGTCAGCCAAAAGCTTTCTACATTAGCCTTCACTACTTCAGAGAAGTATATTCCTAACAGGAGAGGTCCCAGTACTGAGCCCTATGGCAGACCACTAGTAGCTGGACTCTTGCTGGATCTGAATTTGCCCACTTTAAGAACATGTGCCCTGTCCATGAGCCATTTGGCTATCTGTTTGGTGATGTAGGTTTTTATGCCCAATTTTGTGAGTTGTGTCAAATGCATTCACCAAGTCAAGGTAGGCAGTATGCACTGCTTTACCCTCATCCATGGCCCTATTGATTTTCACACAGAAGTCCAACAGATTGAGCAGGCATGTCCTGCCCTTGACAAAGCCAAAATGGGTTGAGTGCCGGTCCATGATTATTGTTTCCATGGCCTTGCATACAAGAATACTCAAACTTGTGGGTTTGTAATTTCCCAGGTTTGTTGATGGTCCCCTTTATACAGAGGGATGACTGCTGCTGTCCTCCACTGAATAGGGGCAAAGCCAGTCTGGAGGCTATGGTTAAACAGAGATCCTAGTGGGTTTGATATGTCCTGTTTCAAGCTATTTGAGGCATACTGAGATATTATCAGAACCCATCAAAGCCATGTGTTTAGCTTTAGAGAATGCAATAGTGAGCTGTTCTTTGGTGATAACAAGTAGAGCAATGGTGGAGAGAATTTCTTTGGGGGGGGGGTTAACCAGAGGTGATGTGGAGGTGACATTTGAGCTCATTTATCAACCAGAAGATTTGCTATATGTTCAGGCTAAGAAAAGGTGATCCTGTCTTCAACTAATTTTGCACATTGTTGGGTGTAGCCCTTAAGACTGTGGGCATAACTGAAAAATGCCTCATAGTTATCCTTAGTTTTGGTAGTTATTTTTTGCGTCAAGGTCTGCTTTTGAAGACTTGAGTAGTTCCCTGATTTGCTTGTTTAGACAAATGACTGAGTCTTTGCTCTGTTGTGCACAGTATCTCTTACTTCTTTCTTTTGTTGTACAATCTATTTGTTCCAGGGGTTCACCAGGGAGGCTTGTATTTGCAGTTTGTCCTAGACTTATTCTGGTCTGCTACTGCCCTTTCTATGCAGTTGTTTATATGATCAAACAGGGGTTTTGTGTACACCTCTGCAAAGACTTCTTTCTTTTCTGGATTCAGGGGAGGGTGGAAACTAGCTATGCTATCACTTAATAGGGGGCAGTTTATTTTAAAAAAGTTCTTAAATTTCTTACATTTATTTCAAGAAATTGTGATCTGATGTAACCAGTGAAGACATCATACTTGTGGGGGCAATGCTCTGCCATATTTGCTAGTTCCAGGTCTAGGAAATCTGTACACCTACTGGATATTTGCTTTGACAAAGTCTAGAAATCTTTGAGCCTGCATGTTAGTGGTCCTGTATGCTCCCTAGTTAATGGAGGGATAGTAGAAATCCCCCATGAGTATGGTACTGGACTGAACGGTAAGTGATTCTAGTAAATTCAGATATGATATATGGGTTTCCTGGTTCATGGTGGATTACCTGTATTTAGCAAGGATACGGTAATGGATTTTTCCTATGGTTAATTATAGATGGAGCTCAAGTATGTCATACTGTTTTACCTGTCCTAAGGTGTGCTCATCCTTTAATTCAACGTTACAGTTAATATTTCCTCTTATGATTTGTAATGTAGCATGATACTTAGTGATTTAAAATATCTCTACTTCATGTTTTCTATTGTAACATGCTATGTTGTGATTTAAAATATCTAAGAAAATTCAAAAAAACAGCCACCAGGTACCAAAAGAAGCTAGTAAGACAATCCAAGGCACCACAGGACCAAGAATCAGCCGGAATTCTTTTAAAATCCAACTGTAAATGACAGCAAAGTTCCCTAATATTTTCAACCATGTGGTTGAAAATATTAGGGAATTGTGCTATCATTTACAGTTGGATTTAAAATATCTAACTTGATATTTGAAAAATTGTGATTGTGGAGCTTTTCTCCCTGGGCCTCCACTGAAAATGGGCACTTCCTGGGCTGTTCAGACTTACCCAGTAAACAAGTATAAAATAAATAAATTTATCTAGATGGATACACCTCCACCTTTTTTCCTTTCATGTGCAGTGGGTGATCAGAACATGTGAAAGGAATTACAGCCATGCATTTCTGGTATGCTTTCCATTGTTTTGAGCCATATTTCAGTAAATGCGCAGATGTCAATGTTCTCCACTATGAGGAGTGTTTGCAGTGAGTGTTATTTCTTATTGAAACTCCTAGCATTGAGCAGTAATATATTTAGCTTATCCTGAGTAGGTTTTACTATGTTGCAAATTTTGTCTGCTTGGCAATGCCTAATAAAACCACTATATGGGTGTGTGACAAAAGGAGGTACTGCCATCACAGCTAGCTGTAATTTTGTAAATAATTATATGTCATTTGTGAATATCAAACTAATCTATACAATATGCTTGTGTTACAAATGCATTACAACTGTATGCCATGCGTATATCGAACTGCTTTGTACAGAAGTTTGTGTTAAAAAGGTATTTGTAACGTGCTGTGTTTAAAATCTATCCACAGTGTGCCCTACTGGAAGATAACAGAAATGTACATGCACTACTGTAACAGTTTAAATGTATATGTTAACAAGAAACCAGAGGGTTAACCTCAGTCCAGCAAACTTTGGAAAAATATTTGAAATTCAATTACTTTATACGCTATCTGACAGGTTTCAATGCAGCTAGAGAGACAAACTCTGTACTAGGAAGCTTTCTGTATAGTCTTTGGGGTGAACTAATTGCTACTTTGGAAGCATGAAGGAATGTAAATGTTTTATGATTTCCAGCACATAACAAAGATCTGAGCAAAAGTCCTTGTATGAGCATTTTTACAGGTAAATGCTAAATACTGCCAACTTCAGCGATGGGGGTTTGCATGAGAACTATCAGTCAGA
The DNA here is from genome assembly GCF_019279795.1 of Protopterus annectens. Classification (NCBI taxonomy): domain Eukaryota; kingdom Metazoa; phylum Chordata; order Ceratodontiformes; family Protopteridae; genus Protopterus; species Protopterus annectens. Next base: position 298,710,397 of record NC_056743.1, read on the forward strand.
TGACCAGAAATTATGTAATTCTGCAAGCTATTCCAGCAGTAATATTTTAGATATTATTTTGAGAATTCTCTGAGTGAGATAGAACATTCTGCATTCTGTCTTGGATCTGACAACAAGACCACCCATTCACCATATCATCTGCCTTACTCTAATGAAATAAGTTTCTAGGGGACAGTACAACTCTCTTAGACATAGTCAGGAATATAGTGAAGCTTAGTTTAGATTGTTTTTCTTTGCCTGCACTGCAATGTTATTTTAAATATTTCCTGTAGTTTTGAACTCTGATGTCACTGTGAATATATATTTAGTATTGTCTTGTTATTTTATTATTTATTACTAAATATATTTAAACCTTCCATCGTGCCTGATCTGTGTAGAGATATTTAAGTTTTGAGAGTACTTGCGTATTTATTTGGTGGCACTGTGTGGGCCACTCCTGATAGCCTTGCTCTTGGTCAAACTAACATTTGTTTTAATATTAATATTACACAGTTAGATTGGACACCTTTTGTTAAGGGCCTTAAGGTAGCTGGCAGTGAAAACTACCTTATAGTCTGAGCAGAAGGGGCATAGCTAGTAAACCTGTGCCAGCCTTTCCCAGGTGTGTGTGTGTGTGTGTGTGTCAGCTATTTGGGCAGGGACATGAAGCACTGGTTGGACAGAAAGGGTGCTGGAGGTCTTGGCTTGGTCACTCAACTGAGATCTCAACTCTATAGCTGCGCCAGTGGGTAGTCTTACTGGGGATCTGGAGGAAGAGGAAGAAAACAGCCCCAGACTGACTGTTGTCTCTGTGTGATCTTAATGGAAATTACACTTGATGCAGAGAGCTGCATCTGGAAATACTGTGTGTGTACCTGTTATCCTCCAAGTGAATGCCCCTCACTATTGCCAGTCATGAGGATCGAGTCTCATTAATTACTGGTTGGCAGTTGTGTGTTGTCATAGGGTGGATAATGTTTGGGCCAGTATCCAAAGGCCTCTCCCAGGCCGAAAAATATTGAACTCCTTTGGAATGATACTGAATAGCCAAGTCATTTATTAAAGTCATTCATTTTCTGTTGGTATTGTGGTATCATCTTTGGAGATGGTACACTGCTGCTCACTGCTAGTCTTATACCTGGCTGTGACACACATTCTTAGAGCTCAATCATGTCTCTTCATATAGTCCAGGGAGAAATGTCCCAGGTCATTATGGCCACATGGACTATGACTAAGTCACACTGGTACTTGGGGTTTAGTGAGCCAAGTGCTTGCATGATCTGGTGAATACTGGCCCCTGACTGGCAACTAACTGTAATCTTCTCCTTCTCCAGCTTGTTGAGGGGGACATCAGTGTGTCTCACAATGGGGCCTCCTATGACCAAAATATCGAATTGTATAGAGTTGCACCTTATGGGATTGGTAATTGAGACACAATGAGATATGATTTTGTGTGTTATGGTGGGAGTTATCTTGTTTGTGTGCATGCAGAGTTTCTGAGGACTGTGTCTGAGAGGCCTTTGAGGTTTGTGAGCACCTCCGCATATGTGGGTCTGTGTGTCTGGTCCTTTGTAAGTGTTGTGTGTGTGTGTGTGTGTGTGTGTGTGTGTTTGTGTGTGTGTGTTTCGCTGACAATCTGTATGTGAGAGTCTTGCCTCCTGTGACATTGTGCAATTACATTTTTCACATATTGCATTCATCTGTTTCAGAATGAAGTGGCTGTCATTGTACATAAGGCAATTGCTTCATTGCCTCAGGATGCCTATATCTACCAGGCTAGATGCAGAGATAACAGGAAAGTGCTTATCCATGGTTGCAGGTCCTTAATATGCACTTTACATGGGAAAAGAATGGGGCGGGGTGTTTGCAGCCATATGACAGCTGGGTGCTTACTTGGTGTATTCTACAGCTAACCTATCTGGTGATGCTGCCCAGCACACAAACCAGTTGCTGTATGAGCAGTGATTGTCCTGAGCATTGTAGTAATGTAATCCAGAGCTAACTAAATGTGGCAGCGCTGCTCAGTGCACAAACTAGTTGCTCCTTGAGTAGCCCTGTGGAACATTTCAAAGGTAGTTTTTATAGGGGAAAGTACACCTTCTAGAGATTGCATATATACAGGACACCTCTAAGTGCCACTCCACAGAGCAAATGCAAGGCTTGTATAGAAGCAAAAAAAAAAAAAAAAAAAAATTTTTAAACTAGATATGTCCACAGACCAATCATGTAAACACACAGCAAGCATTCCACCGGCAATTTCCAGCTCAGATAGGTGAAATCACCCCTTTCTTGACACATGAGTGCAGACTTTGAATCTCTTAATGTAAAACAGCTTGTTTGGAGCCACAGTCTTAGGGAACCACAAAAATATAGACACCTAAAGGTACTGTAAATAGTATCCACAGTGTGCTTAGATTACCACAAATGCAGAACAGCAGCCCTTACAGCAGTGTAAAAATGGAACTTAAAGCTCTAAGCAAATGTATGAAACAGTAAATAGCACTGCAATCTTTGAGAATGCAGAGAAAACAAGCACGGCAAATGCACAATAATACTTAATTTTGTGTTTCTTGCCAAGGATGGCTTCATATGCAAGCAAAAAATCTCAAACACTCTGGTGTCATCGCCAAACAATGGGTATGCCCACAGGCCAGTCAGGTAAGCAGGAAATAAAGGCAATATTAGAAGTCACTCAAAAACTTTAGCTTAATGTGTTAGTGGCGTATGGGGCAGACACAGAATGCATCTTTAAGCAGGTAAAAGATAATCAGACTATAAAAGCACTGAGGCACAAACTGAAGCAGAGAAAATTCTCTCTTGACCTCCTACTACAGTTAGTCACCAGACTATGCAGAAATATACCAATGACACTGTTTATGGAAAATGCAATCATAAACAGCTAAGGCTCAAAATCTCACAGGAGTATACCATTCTGCCACAACTGTCAATTAAACTACAAGACCAGCAGAGCTTAAAATACAAATGGATAGCTTTTACAAGTAATTCTCCTAGTAGAAATTGAAGTGCAGAATTAAACAAGAAAAGCAATCTTCCTACAACTGCTAGAAAAACTACAAGACTAATGTCCTAGAACTGACTTAAAAATGCAAACAGATGGAACAGAGCAGAAAAGTACAAAGTATAATTACCACACAGGTCTTGAAGTGCAGCTCAAATATTTAAACAGAATTGAAACAAAATAATTTTATTCCTTTTCCACTATTTTCTGAAAAGCTAGTTAGTAACGGTTCCACACCTCTCCATGTCTTGGATAAAAGAGCAAACTGAGCATAATCTGAAAGTTAAGATGCTGACACAAAGCTATGTCAAACACAGAGCTGTTGGACAGGCTCCACTTAAAGAAATCCCAGTCCCTCCGAGCTACAAGCTCTAGGGACCTAAACCTTGTCACCACAATAAACTAAACATGCCAGAGGGATAGATTCCTGTCCCAGAGACTTCCCATACTCTGGAATAAACTACCTATCTATATCAAACAAAGCTCCTCATTAGCACTTTTCAAGAAAAATCTTGATGATTGGATGGGAAATAGGAAATTCACCCCGGGGATCACTTCTGTGGCTATGCTCAACAGTGGCACAGGAAAATAATTTACTTGGGTGGCAAAATCCAGGGTACCTTTTTGGCTGGGCTTGTATAAGCCCTAGGGCCGATAGCCTAATACCTACCTATGAACCTATATCTGAGAAAAAGGAAAACAGGCCAGAAAAGATGGAAAGTTCAAATGTAGAATTAATCTCAAATTCACTGAAAGATATTTAGTAAGGTATAATTTTCTGTTGCAAAACCTAAGAGGAATGAGTAGATGTATTTGTGGATCTGCTATCAGAATTAGAAAGGACAAGCTACTAGGATATGAATGAGTGCCACATTGGTTTACCATGTTTTATATTTGGTCTGTTTTAATGTCTTAAGTATTTTAACTGTGAAGGATTGTAGTTGCATGTGTCCTGATACTTCATGAATAATAATTTATGAATCCTAGTTTTTGATTGGTTTAACACTTTGGTGTGTGCTATTTAAATGGTTTGTTCACAGACTGTTCTTTATCTTGATAAAGTCTCCGAATGCGGAGACGAAAGTGCTTGATGTTTTATTATTGATTTTATATATATATATATATATATATATATATATATATATATACACACACACAGTATTAAAGTTTAAATTGAATAATGTATTGCATTTTGGCTCTGTTCTTGGTCACTGACTATTCTTTGGTTTGGTTTGTTGGACCTTTATCTTGTTTATTTATCTTGATAGTTTTAGTCAAGTGTATGACACCATCAAGTAGAGAGCCATCTTAACTACAGATTGGTAAAGAAGCAAAGCTTTCTGACACCACAGAGTCCCATCAAGGTTATAGAATAGTACTACACCTCATCACCATCATGATTCCACTAGAAAATGGTACCGTCAAATGCGCCGTGATGCTATTTATGCATGTATTTCTGAACTTTGCTGTTTGGATCAGGAAACCTACTCCTTGTTGTCTGCTATGCAGGATATGTTGCTTCAGGCAGCCAATGGCACTTCATCTGCAATCTCACCTCAGGTTGTGAGCAGTTATGGAAGTGACGATGTAAACATTGACAATCTAACTGGAAAGATGCAGCTTCATCTTGGGCTTATGCAGCAGATCTTCCCAAAAATGAGAGCTGTAGCATTAACTCACACTAAAATTGATACTTTGGTGGACAAGTGCTGTCTAAGACAAGTACTATACATGGAAGTAGCAAAACTTTCATATTTACCTCCTTGATCTAAAGAGTACAGCAGCTGGGGAAAGGACATTTTCTATATAACAGAATCAATCGTATCTAAGAACTACTATGCCAGAGAAGAGGTACAATTATTCAATGCTTTTGCACATTTTCAAAGACGGGACAAACAAGATGAACTGTACAGAAAGTCTGCAGCAATTTTTGCAGAGAATTGAATGACAATTCCACTTTTTTGGGGAAATTATAAAGTAACACATTTTAGTTCAGCTCGGCTCTAACATATATTACAACTTTATGGACATGACTGGATGAATATATTGTGCAGCAAGCAATAGAAATTAAAGTATAGTCCTATTTTGAATTGCTAGTTTCCTTGAGATGTCTTGATCCTATTACCTGTACTGTGCACCTACTTATTGCTTATAGAGTACTTACTTATTAAATATCTTTAAGGTTCTGTTTTTTGCTTAGAAGCCTTCTGTATATATATATATATATATAAATAACTGCTTTTTAATGCAGTGTTTGATTTGCTGCAAGTAGTTTTTAAATGACTTGCCTATAATCTTTACTCACTGGAAATTGTATGCTAGTTTGTCTGTTTTGAGTAAGCCATATTGCCCTTGATACATTGCTAGCTGAATTCTCATTTTACTAGACTGCCTGTTTTGCAGTCTACATTTTCATATAGTTTACCATTTTCATTTATGTCCTTTACACTTTGAACTTTTCATTATGCACCATTCCATTCCTCTTTGTCAGTGAAGTACATCTCAAATATTTTTTGTAGTGCGTGTCAGTACCACAGCTTAACATGTCGTATGAAGCTTTGGTTAGAGTGTATGACATGGAAAAGGTAGATACAGAATCAATAACACATTCACTGATAGGTATTACAACGAAGGTGTTGCCTTTCATAAAAAAGTGCCACTACATTCACAACTTGCTATGAGTGTCCATTGTGCTAATCACTGCTTTCATTTAGTCCTGCAAAAACTATGTGAAAGTAAGTATTACTGTTGACTAACTCCCAGAGGTGTGCTGTATTGTATTTCTTTGAAGTCCATGCCATCTATGTAATCCAACCTGCCAGGCAGTTTTTTTTTTTGCAAGTGATAAGCATATGTTGTACTATATCTGAATTTCTAGTTTGAATGATGTGATCTGATCATGCCAAAAGTTATGCAGGTCTGCTGATATGCTAGTTAGCTAAATATATGGTGCTGACTCATTTGTCCCTATATGTTTGTATGTAAGGCTTGCATTTTATTTATTTCTTTTTACACTGAAGATTGCTTAGGTAACTTAACTGAAAACTCATAATGGACCATTAGTTAGCAATAGTGTACAGTGGATATAAAAAGTGTACACACCCCTATTAAAATGTCAGGTTTTTGTGATATAAAAAATGAGACGACAATAAATCATTTCAAATCTTTTCCCAACTTTAATGTGACCTATAACCTGTACAATGCAATTGAAAAACAAATCTGTTAGGGGAAACAATATAAAAAATAAAAAACGTACAATAAGCTGGTTGCATAAGTCTGCACACCCTTAAACTAATACTTTGTTGAAGCACCTTATGATTTAATTACAGCATTCAGTCTTCTTGGGTATACACCTGCCATCAGTTAAAGCGACTCTGATTAACCCTAAATAAAAAAAGAAAAAATGTGGTCATTGTCCCCTGTAGTAATCTCTCATTAGACCCATTATAGAGTACAACGCCCCGTTTGGTATGTACCTCACAAGACATCTGCAACAGCTGGAAAAGCCGCAGAAATACCTCACTAAAAGAATCACAGGCCTAAAGCAGATGCCCTATGCTGACCGTCTAAAAAAACTCCAGCTATACTCTGTGGCATATCGTCTACTCAGACAAGGCCATGTCAAACCCTGAGCTGTTGGACATGCTCCACTTAAAGAAATCCCAATCCCTCAGAGCCACATGCTCCAGGGATCTACACCTTGTCATCACAATGAACAAAACATGCTGGAGGGATAGGTTTCTGACCCAGAGACTCCCCATACTCTGGAATAGATGGGCCCATACATGTCAAGCAGAGTGCCTCCTTGGCCCTCTTCAAAAGGTACCTTGACGATTGGATGGGAGATAGGAAATTCACCCCGGGGATCACATCAGTTGCCTGCTAGACAGGGGTCCAGGGGAAGTAAATATTGTGGGAAGGAAATATCCAGGGAATTATTATGGCTAGGCTTGTATAGGCCCTAGGGCCAAAAGCCTAATGGCCAACCTATGAACCTATGAAGTTCAGCTGTCCTATTAGGACTTTCCTGACATTTACTCAGTTGCCTGTTGCAGCAAAAGCCATGGTTCACAGAGAGCTTACAAAATATCTAAGGGAGCTCATTGTCGAAAGGTATCAGTCAGGGGAAGGATACAAAAAAATTTCCAAAGCATTGGATATACCATGAAACACAGTGAAAACAGTCATCAAAAAGTGGAGAAAATATGGGAAAACAGTGATGTTGCAAAAAACTCGATGACAAGACAAAAACTGGTCAGGAAGGCTGCCAAGAGACCTACAGCAACACTGAAGGAGCTGCAGGAATTTCTGGCAAGTACTGGTTGTGTATTACATGTGACAACAATCTCTCGTATTCTCCATGTGTCTGGACTATGGGATAGAGTTACAAGACGGAAGCCTTTTCTTACACAGAAAAACATCCAGGCCTGGCTAAAATTTGCAAAACAATACATCAAGTCTCCCAAAAGCATGTGGAAAAATGTATTATGGTCTGATGAGACTAAGGTTGAACATTCTGGCCACAATTCTAAAAGGTATGTTTGGTGCAAAAACACTTCACATCACCAATAGAACACCATTGCCATGGTGAAGCATGTTGGTGGCAGTATCATGCTTTGGGGTTGCCTTTCTTCAGCTGAAACTGGGGCTTTAGTCAAGGTGGAGGGAATTATGAACAGTTCCAAATACCAGTCACTTTTGGCCCAAAATCCTTCAGGCGCCTGCTAGAAAGCTAAAGATGAAGAGGAATTTCAGCTTTCAGCACAACAATGAACACAAGCATACATCCAAATCAACAAAACAATGGCTTCACCAGAAGAAAATTAAAGTTTTGGAATGGCACAGCCAGAGCCCAGACCTAAATCCAATAGAAAATGTGTGTGATGACCTGAAGAGGGCTGTGCACAAGAGATGCCCTCGCAATCTGACAGATTTGGAGCTCTTTTGCAAGGAAGATTTGGCAAATATTGCCAAGTCAAGATGTGCTATGCTGATAGACTCCTAACCAAGAAGGCTGAATGATGTAATTAAATCAAAAGGTGCTTCAACAAAGTATTAGTTTAAGGGTGTGCACACTTATACAACCAGCCTATTGTACAGTTTTTATTTTTTATATTTTTTCCCCTAACAGATTTTTTGTTTTTCAATTGAATTGTATGGGTTATAGGTCACATTAAAGGTGGGAAATATTTTGAAATGATTTATTGTGGTCTCAGTCTCATTTTTTATATCACAAAAATGTGGCATTTTAACAGGGGTGTGTACACTTTTTATATCCACTGTATGTGTGCATGCAAGCTTTCAAACTCAGAAACAAGTATTCCCCTCATTTTGTTTTTCTGCATGCCAAGTAAACCATGAGCTAGGACTTTGTAGTTTGTCTGTTTCTAACCATTGTCCTGAAAGCCCCAGGGGCACACTTCATTATATAGCTGAAAATAACCAAGATTTAGAAGTACTTTAGGTTACATACTTCCATCTGCATAATGTATACATATGGTACTTTACCAGGACTATGGGCAGAAATAAACCCAATGAGTCCCTGTTACAAAACTGTTTTCTCTATGCAGGTCAAGTACTGCAATGACCAAAACCATATAGCAGGCAAATTATTTCACTCTTATTGTCATGTAATTCCTCCATCACCAGTTCCTGTAAGATTTAAAAGTGAATAGTTCGGAATGGTATGCTAGATTAACAGTAGTGTGGTTGCTACTATGTCAAGCACCAATACAGTCCCAACACTGGTTAACTTCATTTGTAATTTTGTAAGAAGTTTCTCTGCAGTCATTCATAATGCAACTTATCTTGTATCACATAGATGCTTCTATTATAGTAGTAAATATTAAAAATGTACCCTTCATAGATCACTAATTGCCCTTCTTGTTCCTTGCCCATCATCCCATCCTTCAACACCTTCCAGTACCTCTGTGGGGCAAATGGTTAAGCAATGGAAAGGAAACCTTTGGTATGTAGGAGGGACTATCACTATCAAGAGTAGGTAGCGAACAAGCCTGAAATGTTTTTACAAGTAAAAGTAATTAAACATAGAGGTACTGTTTTCATAAAATGATATATTTATAGTATATACCAAAAATTTATGCTAATGTCTCAGATCAGAGATAATCCATACACTTAGTCTGTGAAATACTGACAAAAAATAAAATAAAAAAACGCTCCAGTTCACTAGAGATCTTGTACTACTTTCTGTCTACATGCTGGCATTTCAGTAATGTTTGTGCTGCTGCAGTTTATGTACAAAAAACTTGTATTATTCTGTCTCTGTTTTTATTATCAATCTCTTACTTGTGATGTCTGAAAATGGTCTGTTGTGATCCATTCATTAACCCAGTAATTAAACAGACATTGTGGGTTTGTGATGAGGTTTAGGGGCTTCAGCAGCGGAAGTCACAGACAGCAGTAAACTGATATCTCATCTTTAGCAATCTGCGAAGTATGAGTTGTATCATGCCTTTTTGTCTAAAAGTGCATGCAGTCAAACATACCAGTGCACAAATGTAATTCAAATGTTCAGATACAATCACATAAGTACCTGTCACTGCCTACAGTGATTCAGGGCAGTTTCAGATGCTACTTACTAGGAGTGGCCTGCATTTTAGCACTGCCACTGTACACTGTTCTGGTGGACCCATATTAAATTTTAGAACAGTTTGGTGTCCCATCACACAGGTATGGATGAGTCTGCTGTATCTTGAGATGAAGCAGGTCAGAGTTTCAGCCAAATGAATCAAACCTGTTAAAGCTTCACCCAGAAGAAAAACAGATGTATTTTGGAGGAGTAAGTCATATGTCATGCTCATACCACCTTTCTGTTTAACTGCATGGTAGCACAGCAAGCAAGAAAAATGTAAAGCCCAGAAACGAATCCCAGTTTACCCACAAATAGAAAAGATAACTGCTAGTGATACCTCCCTGAATTCTCTCAACTTCTTTGCTCAAGAAGTCTGAGCAAAGCCAAAAATAATAAAGGAGCAAAGGGTCTAAAACGTGGGACAGTGTTTAAATATTACTGTAATTCATTTAAAAATGAATAGAACAAAACTGTTTGCAGCAACATGCATTTTCTGAACAATAAGAAGTTTGAAATTCTCATGTTTGGAATTATTGATAGACTGTAACTTTCAGTGGTTTGCCAACAAATTACAAAATTTACAAGGAACAGGACAAAAGTGTGAGCCCAAATCGGGGTCATTATGCAAAGGTCTTGAATAATGTGTCTAAGCCAACAGTGATTGACAAACTAGAGAAAAGGGAAGGGTCTTGAGTTAAAACCTCATCAAGTTTGCACTTGACTAAGAGTAAACAAGCAGGTGCAATTATGGTTAGAATTAAAATCAAGAAACCACCCCATATTACAGATTTACCACTGACAATCCATTCTGAAACTGCATGGGAATCTGAGAAAATTCGGTACTTACTTATTATCGCAACCACAGTTCCGACAGGAGAAACTGATCTTTTCCAAGCCCTTTTCCTACAGATAAATGTACTCCAAAAACCTGAAAATGTGTACATATATACATATATATATATATATATATTTCAGTAAGAACTATCTACTATAAAGGTCTGCTGAAATAAATTATGACAGCAGCTGTTACAGTCTTGTACCTTTCTTTACTTTAAGAAATCTGTCTTTGAACCTGTGCTCAGCAGAAACTTTCAAACATGGCGTTTAATGTACAGAAGTGGTCCGATGTGTACTTACATGTCTGCAATTATTCAAAGCCACAAATGTATGTAAAAATCAGTGCAGCTATACAGTCTGTTTCAGTAACGTTAAGTGGTAGCGCATTATAAGTAGGACACAACTGGCCAACCTACTGCTGAACTCTCCTGCTTTTCGCAGAATGTCCATAATTTTGAATTATTTCTGTTTTGATTTAAAGGGTAGGATTTTCAAAAACCATCACTGCCCCTACCACTTGGCTGTTATTTTGGAGAAAAAATCTAGGATAATGACACTTCCTACCATCTCATTCAACTGCAGAGCAGCACAACACATGTGTATACAGTACTTCGTTGTGAGGGAAGTGCACCTTGTTTTGTTGAAAAAGTCCATTCTGCAGTCTATTAAAGAAAAGTTGAAATTATAAACCGTAAACAAGCATATAAGGTTGTCAGTGTTTTAGATGGGCCAAAAATACTCCATCCTTTCAAATGTACAGGAGAAGCCATAACTTACCAGTACAAGTAGGGCTCGGAAAAGAGACATTTCTCCTGCTAAAAAAGTGGTTGCGATAATACATAAGTACCAAAAAATCATATGAGAAACTGAATTCCTTTTGTCCAAATATTTTACTTCATAATTGATTTGTAATTGTTTTGCAGCAAAGCAGACCGACCGGGGTCTTTTTTTCAACCAAGATCCAATTGTGCAATAATACAAAGGCAAGATAGTAATAAATAAAGCAGGATAAATTTAGTAGAACCGATGGGGAGTGTATGCAACTGAGGACATAAGTTATGGAAGGCTGACAAATGAACAAGACTGAAAGAACAAAAATGATCACACCTTGCTTGTAGACTGAAGTGAATCAAAGCACATGTGTAGCTTGAAATGTTAAAAGTATGATCATTGTTGCATCAACCCCACAACTACAGTGTACTATATTAAACGAATGAAATCTTAGTTTTGCTTGAAGAATCTTGGGAATCTCCATCCTCTGAGTGAGACAGGGCATGAATTGCAAGTACTACATACACAACAACAGTCTTTCCGTTAGTTGGATACGAGATAAGATTGTGGAAGGTAAGGTAAATCACAGAACAGCAATAAAGGGATCTTGTGGTGGTTTTCAGTACATACTCATTTGCTGAAGAAGCTGAGCATGAATAGCAATCCATAGATACATATTTTTAATTCTGGTTTAGCTTTGTAGGAAATAGGCAACCATCCTACCTTATTTTAAGATGAGTTAGTGATGCTTCCTAAGTGAGTTTGGTATGAGCCTTCAGAAATTGTTTCAGTCTGCAGTGCTCTTATGCTGGATGCAATGGAAGCAATAATTGCAAGTGCATATGTCAGTGGAAGCAATAATTACAAGTGCATATGTCAGTGGAAATGGTAGAGAACTTTAGCTAGTGCTTTCCTTGCATCATCTGTAAGAAAGATAATTGTAAAGCAATTTGTAAGCAAACTTAATACCCTGTGGACTGTTTAACCGAGGATAAAAAATAATTGGTATTTTTAATGGTTCACCGTTTTCACTTCATTGGTGATATCATACCAGTTTAACATCACATTGCATAGCATTTTTCTGCCCTAGTAATGTGGCCTTTGTTTTCATGAAACTGACACTGCCTGTGGTTATGGATTAACTGAACCACCACAGCTGGGTCCTTTGCACACTCGAATAAAGTGCATTTTTTATGAAAATATTTTTAATTTCCATTGAGCTATTTCAGTGCCAAATTTTTGAGCTAATATGGGTAATATTAAATGGCAGTAAAGTATCTTAAAACTCTAAATATATGCGTATTTTTAACCATTTCTAGAATAGTAGGGAATATAAAGTTCAGAAAAAAATGTTTATCCAAGTACACATTATATGAAAAAAAAAATATATATATATATATATATATATATGTGTGTATATATCTATATACATATATATATCTATATATATATATATATACACATGGATCTACCTTAGTAGATCGACAAGTTAAATAAGCGAAAACAAATTCACCGACGCCAGAAGATCGCAAGTCACTTCACCGACGCCAGAAGATCGACAGTGCACAAACACGACATCGCATACACCCGACACATCATACCAACAAACAAAACAAATCCCCTATCCAAAACCCACACACACAACACAAGCACACCAAAATCCTTACAAACAAACACTAACCCATACATACACAACTATCTACAACCCTAACCCAAACCCTTACCCTAAGGTCCGTCACTATCGCACACTCACCTAACCCACGCCCTAACCCTAACTCACTTATCCCACCCCTACCCCTACAGACTGCCAACATCGCACACTTACCTTACTGGCACCCTAACCCTAACTCACTTATCCCACCCCTACCCCTACAGACCACCAACATCGCACACTTACCTTACTCGCACCCTAACCCTAACTCACTTATCCCACCCCTACCTCTACAGACCACCAACATCGCACACTTACCTTACTCGCACCCTAACCCTAACTCACTTATCCCACCCCTACCCCTACACACCGTCAACATCGCACACTTACCTTACTCGCACCCTATCGTCCGTCACTACCGCATACTTACACATCCTTTCCCCATCGCAGTGTTCTCAGTGTCGGTTTCTTCCTCCGTCGGTCTTCTGCCTTGTCGATCTTCTGGCGTCGGTGAAGTGACTTGCGATCTTCTGGCGTCGGTGAATTCGTTGTCGCTTATTTAAATTGTCGATCTACTAAGATAGATCCATATACATATATATATATATTTTTTTAAATTTATATATATTTATATAATGTGTCATTTTCTTTCCTATTTTAATGTGCTTTTATTTACTGGGTATATGTCCTGTACTGGGTAGGTTTCTTGCATGTCATAGGTAAGCAGATTAGCTAGTTAGATATTTGCTTTGATTTGTTGTTCAGGTAAGTAAACTAGTTATTTTGGACCTTTTTCTTTTTTTAGCCATTTACCATGTTTCATATGCAGGGGCAGAGGTAATAAAGTAAGACAGTTTAGAATCAACCAAGTATGCATTTTCAAACTACCATATCTAAAACAGCCTTGAACGTGCATAATAAAGAGAAACTCTACACAAACAAATGGTGAAAACACACACATTCCACAAGGACAAAAAAATTAAAGTCATGACCCCGCTGTTCTTATGTTGTAAAAGCAATCAAAAAAGACTGAGTATCTCAGAACCACAAGTCTAAAATATAAGTCTGTTTTATTAACTAGTTAGAAACTTTCACAGTTACTAACTGCTGCTTCAGGCTTCAAGTTAAACAAGTAGCGAACAACAACTTCTGTGAAAATAAATCCATCGAATAGCCATAGTCGGCCAACATCAGGAACACAACCAACCAAGTTGGGCGGCTGCTCCCTCCACAACCCCCTAACTATATATACTAACTACAAAATCCCACTACAATGGGGAGTAGTGCAACTTTAATAGGTTTCCCTTCACTTACATTATCCGTTGTTTTACTTCTTGGTTGTGGGCCAATTATGGCCAGTCGATGGATTTCTTTTTGTGGAAGTTGTTGTTCACTATTTGTTCTGTTTGACGTTAACCATTCGGTTTTTAGCCATTCGCAGTTTGTAAAATTTGGTAGCTGAACATATTATATCAACCTAAACGTTTGAAGGAATGTTTAACCCCAAACATTTGGTGGATGTTAATATTCTACCTTCTAATACTGCAGGATTACTGTCGTTTTAGTGAAAAATATGCAGAAATATAAAAGATGATGCAAATTACTTGCACAAAGTTTGCGCTGATTTATTATGATAAAACCATATCAGTGTTTTTTTTTCTATTCTTTAGAAATTAAACAAGTAGATGGGTACTATACATTTAGTGACATTACTACAAAATGTCTTATAATTATTGAAGGTACAGTCATTTGTTATTGCAGCTGTCTGTTGAAGAATTTAAATTACAATACTGTATTTAAATATTCAGACATTAGGAACTGCTGTGAAGATGGGAATGCTGTTACACGAGCATGCATATATATATATATATATATATATATATATATATATATATATATATATATATATACACACACACACATATATATATATATATATATATATATATATATATATATATATATAAAAGGGTTATGTGAACTGTGAGATTAATGTAAGAGTATAACTTTTGGTAATTTCCACCTCTTAATCAAAAATGCAACCCAAGAATTCTAATTGCCAGTTTGAAACATAATATCTGGCAACTGATGTGCTCGCTGGTGTTTATACAAGTGAATTCTTCCTGTATGACAATGCAACAAACAACAAAAGTACTTTGTGAAAAATCTGATCTACGGAAATAAAAAACATTGCAATGCAGATCATTGTGTTACCTCCCTCGAGTGATATTTTCATCACTGATATGTTTATTTAATAGTTTCCTTGCTTTTATAAAGTTCTGATCATTTTAAGTGATGGAAAACTTGTTCTGTTATAAATGCACAACACTTGTGAATTTGTTGCAACTCCAAGCAAATTTATATTTATTAAGTATTATTTAAAAGATTTAAAAAAATCCCATGCTCATGAGAAATGATTAAAGTAACATTAGACTGTCTGGAAATATTTTCAGGACAAATTGTTTTTTTTCTATATGGCAGCTTCTATAATTCTGAAGGAAGATCTGTTACACTGCTTATATTTAGAGGTTTGAAAATATTGTCTTTCTTTCATAATATTTTTCATAATAAAAACTGAGAACATGATTAACAAAATTGTTCCACACACATTTGACAGATTCTGAGTAATTTAGAGCAGAACTTGTTTGTTGATTAATAAAATTATATCATGTTAACATAATTAGACAAAGTCCTGCACTGTAGTTTATTAAATGTTATTAATATATCAAGTGAACTAACAAATTAGAATGCCTAAATAGTGAGGAGAAATACCATGGAACAGAGACTGTAATTCAATTTTGAGCAGTTTATTTTCATAAGACTTAAAATTCCATGTATGGCCATCAGCATGATTCTTAAGGCTATGGCCATGCTCTAGTCACTAATAACAGGTTCAGTGCCTCTGGTGCATTGAATTGGTGATGTTATTCATTAATTTTGGTTTTGTATCTGTTGGGTGTAGCCTGCTGAGAGTTATAACTCCCATCTCAGCAACATCTTTAAAGCCTGCTGCATTGTACCAGCGACTAATTGCATGGCTTTTATGAAGGTAGTATAAAACCCAAATGTACCATTTGTATGACATTTATGAATGCAGTGTAAAACCCAAATGTACCATCTGCATGACATTTATGAATACAGTGTAAAACCAAAATGTACCATTTGCATGACATTTAAGAATGCAGTCTAAAACCCATGTGTGCCATTTGCATGACATTTATGAATGCAGTGTATAACCAAAGTGTACCATTTGCATGACATTTATGAATGCGGTGTAAAACCCACGTGTACTATTTGTATGGCATTTATGAATGCAGTGTAAAACCCACAAAAATAGGGCAGCGGTGGTGTAGTGGTTAGCACTGTTGCCTCACAGCAGGAGGTTCTCCCGTTCGATTCTCGGCTGGAGTGCCTTCTGTGTGGAGTTTGCATGTCCTCCCCATGGTCGAATGATGTCTAAAGACATGCAGGTAGGTGCGTGGGTGAATGAGTGTGCCTTCTTTAAAGGTTGGGTGTCGGGCTGGCAACTTGGCACTGTAAAAATCCACTGTAAATCATTTGTGGACCAGAGCCAAAAGACTTAAGACCATCTGCATGCCATTTATGAATTCAGTGTAAAACCATGTGTACCATTTGCATGCCATTTATGAATGCAGTGTAAAACCCAAGTGTACCATTTGCATGACATTTATGAATACAGTGCAAAAACTCACATGTACCATTTGAATGACATTTATGAATGCAGTTAAAACCCACACATTCCACTTGCAAA
>NC_056743.1:298776595-298894095 GCF_019279795.1 Protopterus annectens
GTACGTCCAGCTGCTCTGGGTTTGACATAGCTGTATATGTTGGGCAGAGATCACTTCTGAGTAGGCGATATGCTGTAGAGTAAAGCTGGAATTTTTTGAGACTGTCAGTGTAGGGCATCTCGTGTAGGCCAGTAATCCTCTTTATGAGGTACTTCTGTGGCCTTTCCAGCTGCTGCAGATGTCTTGTGAGGTACTTTCCAAAAGGGGCGTTGTATTCTATAATGGGTCTAATGAGTGTTGAGTAGAGGGGAACAATGACCTCTTTTTTCCTAGATGAGAACCCTTTTGTGATGAGGTGTGCCACATAGAAGGATTTCCTGACTACTGTGGCGATGTGATTATCAAAGGAGAGACTACTGTCCACCTGGGTCCCAAGGTCTCTTATCACACATTCGGTGTTAAGTAGACTGCCGCCTTTGTGGTAGTTCATGGGTACAGAGTTTTTACCAAAGAGGATGACAATGCACTTTTTGGCAGTGAGCTTGAGGCCATGGCTTTGACACCAGGCATCTGTCTCAGTGAGGCCCTTCTGTAGGATGTCCACATCATATGGGAACTCAACTATGGCTCCTAGTTTTCAGTCATCTGCGAACTTTGTTAGCCAAAGGCCTTCTATGTTAGCCTGTACCTCAGAAATGTAGATACCAAACAGGCAAGGTCCCAGGACTGAACCCTGTGGTACTCCACTTGTCACTGGTTTGAAATCAGATTTGGAGTCTGCAACTTTTACAGTGTGGGTTCTCTCAGTGAGCCAGTTGGCAACCTATCTTGTGACATAGGGATTTATACCTAGTTTAGTGAGTTTAGCTATAATTCCAGCATGGGGGGTGGTGTCTAAAGCCTTGGTGAGGTCAAGATAGGCTGTGTGAACCACCTTACCCTTGTCTGCAACTTTGGTGACTGCCTCAAAGAAGTCAATCAGGTTCAGGAGGCATGATCTGCCTTTCACAAACCGAACTGGGTGGGGTCCGGAGTTTGGAGGTTACCAATGTCTTTGTTTATGAGATCCATGATGATACCATTCCATCGCCTTACAGACCAGGCTCATCAGGCTAATAGGGTGATAGTTCCCGGGATCAGTGGTGGCTCCCCCTTTGTGGAGTGGGATTCAGTGGGCACAAAACCTGATGTGAGACTATGATCGGACATGGTGCTTAGGTGGGGAGCCAGTTTGTTCTGAAGTTTCTGTAAAATGCAACCTGGGATGTTGTCCAGTTCCATGGATGCTGTGTTTTTGGCTTTAGAGAGTGCAGCTTTTACAGGGACTCTGTATTCTTCCTGTAAAGTTATGGGCCCTTTAGGGGGGTGGGAAGGGGGTGAAGTTAACACTGAACCTATCTGCCAGGACATTGACAATATCAGTTGGTTCTGTAATTTTCATGCTGTTGTGCTGTAACTCAGAGCAGATCTGGGTGTTGCCATTGAGATTCTTGACATAGCTATATAATGCTTTGTGGTTGTCCCTAGAATCAGTGGAGATTTTGTTTTTGTAGCTAGCTTTGGAGGATCTTATAAGGAATCTCAGCTTCTTACTGAGGCTGATCAGGGAACTCCTCCACTCATGGGATTTTACTCTCTTTTGCAACAGTTTCTTCCTTCTGTTGTAGAGTTTGTTTATGGCAGGGGACCACCAGATTTGCTCCTTTTTTTGGAGGATAGCATCTTGGTTCTATTTGGGATAGCACTATCCATGCACTTGTGTAAGTGCTTATAGAGTGCATCTGTGTAGGATTCAGCAGTTGTAACTGTATTGTCCATCTGCATGGGTCTCATGAAGTTCAACACTTCTGTCTTAAGAAGTATGAAGTCGGTTTTGGAGAAATTTTTTACCATGATTTTCTTAATGAGGGGTGGGGGCAGGATGTGGATATCTAGGGTGATTAGCTTATGGTTGGATCTGACCAACGAGGAGTTGACTTTAGGTGTGGGACACTGGTCACTCATGTTGGTAATGATTATGTGTAGGATATTGTTATCTCTGGTGGGGGTGTGGATAAGTTGATCCAGGGCAGTGGAATTTATGAATTCCAGAAAGCATTGAGCGAAGGAGTTGATACATGAGTAGCTTTTCCAGTTAATGGTGGGGTAGTTGAAATCGCCTATTATTATGGTGTTTGGTTGAACATTAATATTTTCTAGTATATCAGGAAAAGAGGAGTAGGAATCCTGGGGCATGGTGGGGGATCTGTAGCAAGCTACAATTTGGATTGCATTTTTCCCCAGAGTTAGTTGCACTTGGATAACCTTGGATGCATTATTCTGAGCAACTAGCCTGGAGGTGTGGATATCCTTAATGAAAATGGACACACCTCTGCCTTTGGTATTCCGGTCCAGGTTAGGTGGCTGAAAAGTGTGGTATGAGTTATAGCCTGGTAATGCAGGGGTGCTCTCTGGAGCCTTGAACCAGGTCTCAGTCACTGCACATATATTGATGTTCTCCATTTTAAGGAGTGCCTCGAGGGAGTGCATTTTGAGATTTAGACTTGTAACATTGCCCTCAGTTTTTGCTTGCCTGTTCCTGTTACGGTGGTAAATTTGTCATTTGAACCTTGCATAAAAAAGGCACTATAGGTGCAGCAAGAGCCTTAGCCAGTATCTGGAATCCCAGGGGTGACAGGTGCAGGCCATCTTTGGCAAAGCATTATGGTCTGTCAACCATATCATCCCAGGCAGACAGATACTGGATCCCCTAAGAATAACACCAGAAGCTTAGCCAGTTGTTGAAGTCAATCATTTTGTCCTTGTACTGCGGTATTATTCTGGGTGATGGCAGGATGCTACTCAGGGCTAGGGTCATACCTGCCTGGGTTACAAGATCGGAGAGCTCTTTCATGTCTCTTTTCATGTAGTCCAGGGAGGCAAATCTCAGGTCATTCACACCAACATGGACAATGTCAGAGTCATATTTTTACTTGTTGTGGAGTGACCTGAGTGCGTGGGTTATGTGACGGATCCTGGCACCCGACAGGCAGCTGACAGTAACCTTCTCCTTGTTTAGCCTGGTGAGTGGGACATCAGTGTGCCTGACTATAGAGTCACCCATGACTAGTGTGTTGGGTACATTGTTTTGCCTTATGGGCTGTGGTTGAGTGGCACACTATGTCTGTGGGCTATGTGTCATTTGGGTTATGGTAGGGGTGGAGGTTGCTTGCATTTCTGTTTTGGAGGTCTCTGTTGCTTGAGCAGATTATTATTGAGAGCCTCTGTGAATGATTTTGTGTTTCTATGTGTGGATTTTGGTGGTGTAGGCTTAGTGGGATTATGTGATGAGTGTGGTGTGGTGCAAGTGTTAACCTTCTCTTGACTGTCAAGTTCAGTCTTGGTTGGAGAGAGCATTACCTCCAGTTTGGCTAGATAAGTGCATCTCTCACAGGTTTTAGGGTTGGGTGGTAGGAGGAGAGGGTTGTGTGTGTACATGAGGCAATTGCTACATTGCCCCAAGATGCCCAGATTCATCAGATAGACAGGAGAGAACACTGGGAGCTGACCCTTGGACATGCCCGAATAAAAAACTGCTTTCCTCTAGACAAGTTAGGAAAGTGAGTATAAGAGCTGTTTTCCTCTAGAGGAAGGTTGAGTGCTGTAGTAATTCGTAGCTTATTTAGTGCTAACCACAAGTTCTGAACAAGTGCTGAGCACGAATAAGCAAATTAAAGTACTAAAACTAAGAATCTGTACCTAGTGCTTATCACTCCCACTGATACGCTAGAGCGCTTCCCGCCAACACAGAAAGACTTGGGGGGCTCAGAAGCTTACAAACACCATTTTGGGATTTTGGAAATTTGTGGTTGCCATTTTGGTTCTTTCATATCTTGTACACTGAGGTTTCATATGGAAACCAAATAAATAAAAACATTTCTTGTCCAAGTAAATAGGCCAGTAGTACAAGGCTTGCACAAGAAGTTGAAAATAAAACATTCAAAGAGATAAAAGATGGTTAGGAAAAAACTAAGGTTTAGAATCCATTATGCATGCTTCTGCCTTAAGGTTACTATGCCATTTCTGTTTCTAGCTTTTAAAACCAAAGATAAATTTCAGAGTCTTTTTAGGGTTGTATACCCTGGGCTCTGTCTCCCATGCTATGCTTCAGCAAACAAAACAGTAAATTTTGTATTTTTTTTTTTTGTAAGTTTGTTGCACACTGAATTAACTGCCAGTTGCTCTAGTTATATGCCCCCAAACTGGATTTTCTGTGTCTTCTGAGTTTTAATGTCTGTCCTTACTTCTAGAGTTGAATACTTTTGCGTGGTGGGGGATAGAGTCGCAACAACCTATGTCCAAATTAGGCACAGTCATATAAACTACCCAGAATCTTCAAGGCATGATGGACTTCTGTGTAGATTTTCATTATCAAGAAACACAGCCTGATTCATTTGTATTTGTAATACATTGTAGTAATTGTACAGTTATATACAGTATATAGTTTTATACATTTTCTTTTGTATATTGCACTTGTGTAATGCATCCTTCTACTTTTATCTTGATTCAGTACAACTTGCTTGTTTGTTTTCTTTGAGCATTATGTTTTTCATAGATTATTGCAGTTTTTTCCAAACTTCTTTCTTCTTTCTAGACCCAAATTAGTTTTGTTGAGAGTCCTTCAAGAAATAAAGTTTGAAGTAAAAGGTATTTTTCAAATCCCACTTGCTCATTGTTTTGTTTGGAAAGACCCTCTAAGTGCCTGAATGTTTGTTCTCTGTGAAGAACACTTTTTTGATAATTTTACCTGTCATTCATTTGCCCTGATGACACTCATTGCTTTTCCCTGAAATGTAACCCTGACCTTTAGACTGTTTGTGGAGTCTCTGTTATATGTGATACTCTAGCACCTCAGTTCAACCTAGATTTAACTCCTGTTTAGCATCCTTTTGAGATTGCTCAGGTTGTTTAAAAAGATCCCATGGCACCTATCAAAAAGAGTATGGGTGCTTTATTATTTACATTCATTTTATATCATATAAAATGTAACTCAGTTATTTGATTACACATTTTTTGCATTCATTCTTAAAATTATTTACAAGTTATCAACACAAAAGAGCTTAACTAATCATTTCTACTTCTTTTGTTACTTTTTCTTTTATATTTACCTTCTAGCCTCAACCCTTTCTTCCACAAATCTCACTTTTTTCCATAGGACCCATATTGTCATAAAGTTTACTTTATCCCATTTATCAATATCACATTTCTTTCCTTTGATATACTTCTCTTATTATGTAGTCATATCTATAATTTAAACCCTTCCCATCTGTATTAATTTTTAAACTATTCCCAAAATTATTTATTCTTTTTGCTGTCCAGAAAACAATGCTTTGTTGTTTTTTTCTTCACTACAGTTAGCACATTTATGCCAACAATTATTTTTTACCAGCAACTTGTCAAATAAAATTGTCCACAAAAAATGTTCTGCATCATAAAAAAATTTCAGACCTTTTTCTTTTTTCTTGCATTGCCTTTTTTCATCTTCCTTTAATTCCTTCCATGGGTACACACAGTTTTGTTTTTAAATTATATTATACCATTGTCTTTTTACCATTAATTTCATTTCTTTTAACTTCATAATTCTTGTCATATTCTTTATCTTCCATCCTGTCCCTTTTCTTTTCTGTATTTTGTCTTCCCATATATTTTTGGTATTTTTCATATGGTATCTTACCTTTCTTTTACTTTTCCTGTTACCCAAAATAAACCCATAGATGCTGAATACACCACTGGATTTTTTTGAATTCAAACCTTCTTTTTGTAATAAATTATTCCTTTTCTTAATGGGTTCAGCCTGAAGCTCTAAATAAAGCTAAAACAAATGTCTTATGTCTTTTTCGATTTCAGTGTGAAATATATATATATATATATATATATATATATATATATATATATATATGTATATATATATATAACAGGCAAACACACACACACACACACACACACACACACACACACACACACATACACATACACATATATATATAGCCCCTAAAACATGTCACTTTTCCTTCTACATAAGTACTTGATCAATATATGTCTTTTTCACCTAGCTAGCATTTTTTTTATTTCTTTCAGGGTCTTTTTTTATGTTGACGTATTATACTTCCATACTTACCAAATATAACTCACAAGATCTTTGCTTACTCTCTTGTGAAACGTATTCAATTTATTTATTTATTTTATTTCATCATATCTCTTACACTCCATTTTGTTTAACTGTAGGTCAACTTTTTTAATGACCTTTTATCCTTATTGTAACCACACTTATGCATCAATTGTTTGTGTTATTAGAACTAAATCATCTGCATATGCCATACATATTGGTAATGTTACATTTCCTTCCATCTTACATTTTGCTTCATTTATTACATATATAAATGTCTCTATTACTGCCTTCATTACTAATACAAATAGACACATATGCTCTGTTTTACTCTTCTCTTATTATTTTTTCCCACTTATCATATCTTGCACCAATGAATTTTCATAATATTTCTTTATTACATTAATTTTTTTCTCATATGCTATATGCATCTAAAATCTGGTGCACTGCTTCATAGCTCACTTTTTCAAATGCTTTAGATTTGTCACATCCTCTCAGTCTTACTTCGTTATTTTCTTCCAGTATCGTCTTTACTTCTTATATTACTATAATTAACATTATAATTTACCTCTCTTCCTTTTTTACTATAAACCCCTTTTCCTACTACCTCATCCAATACTCTTTCCATCTTTTTTTCTGGTATTTTCATAAATATTTTCTAGACTGTATTCCTTAGTCTTATGGGCCTCCAATTTTTGATATATTTTCATTCACTCTTTTTCCATATAATATCAGTGTACCAAAATATCTCCTTCCAATATACCATTCAACATCTATTCATTTAATATGTTATTTTTTAAAAATAATTTATTTCATCTTTATTCATTTCCTTATAATACTCATAATTTATACCATTAAGTCCTGACACTAATTCATTCATACCTTCATTTATCACCTTCTCTATTTCCTCTTGTTATATAATTTCTTATAAAAAGCCATACTTTTCCAGATATATTTTTACTTTTCATTCTTCTTGCTCATTCATTTTCTTCCATTTTCCATACAAAACTTCCTCATTACTTCAGTAATATCATATTGTTTGTTTTTTTTTTTATATTTCATTTGCAGTCTAAGATAACCATCCATCCTTTTTACATATTTACTTTTTTTTCCTAAATAAGGTGAACCTCTTTTTTCCTTTCAGAAAAAAAATGTTTAGCTCTTTCTTTCTTTTCAGAAAAAATGTTTGCCTATGTGGCATCATTTTTACTTTTTCTCTATTTTTCACACATCTGTTTTCTTGCTTCCCTTATTTTGTCACTTGCTTTTCTATTTCATTATCATAATTCCATAACATTTCTTTATATTTTATCTTATTTCTTTCTTTTATTCTTTCCACTTCTAAATGTAGTTTATATTTCTGCTTATATGCTACCCATAATTTTTTAAATGGCCTCATTGTCATCTGATCTATCCATAATATTTCTCTCATAATTTCTTAATTCTTTTTAAACTCTGCAGTTAATATTGTTATCCCTTTTCCTTCCTTCCTTCATTATTTTGCTGTCTTCCCCTATTCTAGCCCACACTGGTCTATGATCTGACAATTCTGCTATATATACCCCCTACTGTTTCTTTCATGTGTTTAGAATAAATTATATAATCAGTTTTATTTTTTAAATGTCTGCTTTTATAAGTATATTCTCCATTCTTTATTACTTTTAAATCTTGACATTTTATTAAATCACTTAAGATCTTAATATATTCTGTTTTTTTTCCTTTTGCTTTCCTCTGGTTATAGTTAAAATCTCCTAGCTTCACTGTCAGCATATTTACTAACACAAATTTTTTGATTTCTTCACACAGCTGTTTTCTTTCTGTCACATTAGAATATGCATAAATTATTATTATACAACGACCCCCCATTAATATTCCAAAACGTGCATGCTGACCATTGTAAATCAGACATATACTAATGGAAAAAGGTCCGGTTGCCCGGACTTTTTCCATTAGTATAAGTCTTTTTTTTTTTTTTTTTGGACAGCAATGGAGAACGGAAGAGCTCCGTTGCTGTTATCTCGCTATGTTAAATGAGTCTAACATAGCGAGATATCTTAAAAGAAAGCAACGGAGATCTTCCTTCCTCCATTGCTTTTTTTTTTTAAAGCTGTCTCACTATATTAAAATCGTTTAGCATAGTGAAACAGCTTTAAAAAAAGCAACGGAGAAAGGAAAATCTCCGTTGCTTTTTTTTAAAAAGCTATATCGCTATGTTAAACTCTTTTAACATAGCAAGACAAGTTTTTAAAAGCAACAGAGATCTTCCTTTCTCAGTTGCTTACACACACACACACACACACACACACACACACACACACACACACACACACACACACACACACACACAAACAAACACAGTTCTGATGTACTGCGTAACCATATGCATGCGCAGTACATCAGAACTGATGCAGAATACTGGACAGCTACGGAAGGGCAGCAAGGAGGCATTATACAATGCCATTATTTAAGAAAAGTAAGTATTTTTTTTCTTAAATAATGTCATTGTATAATAGCAATAACCCACTTCTGGGTGTGGATAATGTTGGATTTACCCACGGTTGTCTTTGTTTGGCCACTTGGGCTTCGCCCTTCTGACCAAACCACACCAACCATGGTACCCACACCCAGGTGTGGGTTATTGCTGAAATAATCTAAAATGTCTATATCATCATTTTTTTCTATTTTACTTCCAGATTTTATTTTTCTTTTCCTTCTCTTTAGTCTCCCAACAGTTGAGCTTTCACTACCTTGTTCTTCTGTTCAATTTTTCCCTTTCATCATCATCACTTTCTCAAATTATAAATCTATTCTATGTATATTATTAAATCTCACTTGGAACTGTTATTTCTTCTCTAAGTACCTCTTCATAATTTAAACTTTCTTCAGTATCTCCCCATACCACTCTCTGTCTTTCAACATCTTCTATAATAATAATCTCTACTGTTTATCTTTATTCTGAACATTCTTCTTCATCTACTTTTTCCCTTTTCTAATATTGGACAGTCAAACCAGAAGTGTCCAAAGTTTTTACATTTTCTAGAGAAAAGCGTACAGCTTTTTGCTTCATGTCACTCTCCCCACATTTGCCACATCTTTGTTTGTTACAGTCTTGTACTAAATTGTTTTCATCCCCACAAAAATAACATGTGCCTATAAATCCTGTCTTACCATTCACCGTTATTGTATTTGAAATATGTTGTATTTTTCCATCCTTAACATCCATTGTTACCCACACTTCATAACCCCCAATCCATACATTTCTTTCATTACATATGTTTTTAATTTCATTTACTTTGGTACATAGTGAAAGAAAAACACAGTTTTAACTCATGCTCATCCATATCTGAAGTCTTAAATTGCACATTTTTGTTTTACTTGTATCCCCAAGCTCTAAAGTGAATACGCTTTCCCTGGTGCTACTGCATTTCTTTCATCAGTCTCTGTCATCATTTTTTCTAGCAAAACTACAAAAACTACTACCACTATGAAAGGCTCACTTACTGTGTCCAAAGTAAAAAAATTCCAGCAACAAACGACTAGGAAGACACAGAGACAGCTGATATATCCAGTTCAAAACGTTTACTGCAGTGCAACAAAACACAAGTGCTTTCACCAAACAGGCATCATCAGGTGTATTACAAAAGCACTAACAAACACACCCCTATTTATACATCAAATGTCACATGATACAAATTCAAATTTAAAACCACAAGTTTAAAGACGCAACACATATAAAAGAATTATAAATTTAATTTAAAAACATACATAAATAATACATACTAAAACTATACCTCAGTACTAATAACTACCTTCTTAGGGGTCTCTTCTTTAATTTAGGTACTAATGGAACTGATGCATTAAGCCCATGTCCTACATCAGCCCTAAACCTCACTATCCATGATTATTCCAAATCCTCGATCTTAGCACGTATATCACCCTGCCTCACATTCTCATAAACCCTAGCAATTACTAAAAATTTAAAGCCATGAATGGAGTTAGTACTCAAAACATGCTTCACCAATGCACTAACCACATTGCCTTTATTCGTATGGTAGATATGTTCTCTTGTGTGTTCTCTAAAGGGATGGTCAGTCTTACCTATGTAAAACTTTTTGCATACAACGCATTAAGCTAAATAAACAGTATGTGAGGTATCACATGTAGCTGCTATTGTGAAATTATAACATCTACCTTGGTTGGGATGTTCAGATTTGCAGCTGCTGTCAATATATACACACCAGTTGCAATGACCGCATGGTTTAGTTACAACTAAATGAGAATTCCTATTAGCATCCTTTGGGTAACCCAACCTGCTTCTTAGTGACCTACTGTTCTTATATAAAAAACATGGCACTTCAGGTATGTGCCTAGAGATATCATTATTAGTTCTAAGGACACCCCAGTGTTTTTTAATGATATCCTTGTAACAATCTACATCACTAGTGTAAGTAATTTTAAACCTCAAACCAGTGTTATACTTACTTTCTCGCCTCCTAACAAACTCACTATTACCTATAGAAAAATATATCTAGCTTCATTCATCCTTTTATCAAAAATCTTAACTGCATTGTTTTGGATAAGATATTCCTCATAACCTCTCTCCTTCAAGAGAGATCTGTGCTGGGACCTCTCCTGGTTGGTATCTAGTTTTCTGAAATAAAAGTCTTTACCAAAGGGCACTGGCTGACTAAGTTTGCAGATGACTGCAAGCTGGGAACAGTCATTAAATCTCCTGCAGGAGGATTTGTCCCAAATAAATAACTGGTGCCAAAATCATGAACTGAAACTATATTCCAAAAATGCATTATTGTATCCCTTTAAAAATCATCTACCCCAGGGAAAGTACAGTTGTGTACCTACCATAAATGTAGATGTTCGAGTTTATTCACTGTTGCAGTCATTACAATTGGGTTATCCTGCTGGCAGGCTACCTGCAGTCAGCCTGAATTTCAAAGTCTAGGTCCGGCGTCGGTTGCTGTCGCCTCTTCCCTGACGTCAGTGTGCCAGGGGTATAAAAGATTAAGCCGAAGCCATTTTCTTCAATTTTTCTTGCCCCAAAATTGGTAGGCTAATTGATGCCAATAAGCATGCATGCACATAAAACAACTTTTCCTTCATCTACAAGCAAATACACCACATAGGTTGTATAGAATAGAGAAGTACAGATAAATTCCAGCAAAGAAAAGGGGGCATGGAGGGAGGGTAACCTGGACTGCAACAGTGAATACACTCGAACATCTACATTTATGGTAGGCCCACAGCTGTACTATGTTCATCATGTTTCACTGTTGCAGTCATTACAATTGGGTTGAATCCCAAAGCTAAGGTTTGGAGGCTGGAGCTAAATAGGATTAGGAGAGGCTATAAGGCTCTGCAGAACTGCAGTGGCAAAGCCTGCCCTGGATTTAGAGTAGAAAGGTAAGTGGTAGTGCTTTGTAAAGGTATGCACTGAACTGCAGGTTGCAGCCTCTAAGATGTCTTTGGTTAGTACTCCTCTGAGAAAGGCTGCTGAAGTGGCTGCTGCTCTGGTTGAGTGTGGCCTAATGTCCTTAGGCACTGATTTGTCATGCTGTGAATAGCAGAAACTAATGCAATGGCCTATCCAGTCTGTTTAGAGATAGGCTTTCCTTGTGATGCTGCAGCATATGCCACTAGGAGTTGATCAGTCTTTCTGAAAGCTTTAGTTCTGTCCAAGTAGAATCATAGCTGTCTGTGAATGTCCAAGGAATGCAGAATTCTCTCACCCTTATTCTGTGGGTTTGGATAAAAAGTAGGCAAATTAATTGTTTGGTTAAGGGCCACACTGGACACTACCTTAGGCATAAATGTAGGGTTTGTCCTCAGCAAAACCCTGTCTGGATGGAAAATGATAAACGGTTCCACAGCCATGAGTGCCTGTAACTCTGAGACTCTTCTAGCGGAGGTTATTGCTAGGAGCAGAGCTGTTTTCCAGGATAAGAATTTTATGTCAGCTGCAGAGGCTGGCTCAAATGGAGGTAGTGTGAGTTTTCCAAGACATAGTTAAGGTCCCATGCAGATATTGGTGCTCTCCTTGGAGGTCTTACGTTTTTGGCCCCTCTGAGGTACTGCCTTAGTAAGGGGTGTGAAAAAATAGGTGGTTCTGTATTGTAATGAGCTGAAATTGCAGAAACATGAATTTTAATTGATGAAAAAGAAAGGCCTTTATCCAGCATCTCAGTTAAGTATTGTAAAATCTGAGGAATATTTGGAACAATCGTGCCAATACCTTGTGCTTGGTTCCAAGCACAGAATCTCTTCCATTTGTCTGCATAAGATTTTCTGGTGCTAGGCCTCCTGCCCTCCAAAATAACATCCATCACTGCTTTAGAGAGAGGTATGTCTTGAGAGGCTATATTATCTGCCATGCCGCCAGGTTTAAGGTTTTGAGTTGGCTGTGCAGTATCTGACTGTCTTGTTGGGTCAGTAAGTGAGGCATTTGAGGTAATGTCCAGGCTGGGCAGTGAGACAAGCTGTTTAGGACTGGGTACCAGTGCTGGCGGGGCCAGTCTGGGGCAATCAGTATAATTTTTGGTTTCTCTTGTCTGACCTTGAGGAGTACTTTGGGGAGGAGAGGCAGAGGAGGAAAGGCATATACTGTTAGATTTTTCCAACTGAAAGAGTGCATCCACTTTCCATGCTTGCTTATAAGTCCTTGTGCAGAATCTTTGTAGTTGATAGTTGTGAGGGGAGGCAAATAGGTCTATGTCCGGACATCCCCAGGTCCTTGTTATCATGCTGAAGACCTGTGGATCCAATTTCCACTCATGGGGATCCATGAGGTTTCAGCTTAGTTCGTCTGCCAGAGTATTTTTCCTTCCAGGCAGGAATTGTGCTTGCAGATGTACTTGGTAAGTCAATGCTGTGTGCCACAAGTTCATGGCTAGCCTGTAGAGGGGGTAGGAATGTGTGCCTCCCTGCTCGTTTATGTACCACATGACTGTAGTATTGTCCGTCTTTATTAGTAGTTGTCCTGGGTGAAGTTGATCCTTGAAGGCTGTTAGGGCATTCTGAACAGCTAGCATCTCTTTTTGATTGATATGTATATGCATTTGACTTGTGGACCATGTGCCCTGAATACATTTTCCTGCCATATGGGCCCCCCAGGCGTAAGCTGATGCATCTTTTGTCAAAGTCTGCCTGGCTGTGGGTAAGGTGAATGGCTGTTCCGTGTTGCGGCGACAGGCTATTGCCCACCATCAAAACTCCTGTTGCAGGCAGGGAATGAGGGTAATTACTGTTTCCAGACTGTGGCAATGTTGAGTCCAAACACTTTTTAGATACCATTGAAGTTTCCTCATATGCAGTCTTGCATATGGAATTAGCAGGATGCAGGATGCCATGAAACCCAAGGCCTGCAGAATTTTTCTTGCAGATAACTGGGTCTTTGTTGCCAACATTTTGAAATAAGTAGTCAGTTGTCTGTGTTTGTCTGGCGTGAGATAAGCCATCTGGGCAGTTGTATTTAAGCTTGCACCCAGGAATATTATCTCTTGAGAGGGTACGAGTTTTGATTTCTTTTCGTTTACTGTGTACCTTAGACTTGTCAGTAATCTTTTTACAAATGCCAGATGCTGTAATAGGTTCATAGGTTCATACTAGGCTATCTGCCCTAGGGCATTTATAAGCCTAGCCAGAGTGTGTGTGGCTTTCACCACCCCTTAGGATGAGAATACTATACCCATTAGTTTGCTGTGCCTCTGTCCAGCAGTGGCACAGAGATGATTCCCGGGGTAAACCTACGATCTCCCATCCACTCGTCAAGATTTCTCTTGAACAGAGTCAGTGAGGGGCTCTGCCTCACATGGACTGGGATTCTGTTCCATAGTGTAGGGAGTCTCTGGGTGATGAATCGGTCCCTCCAGCACGTCCTATTTATATCCGTGTTGAGGTTTAAGTCTCTTGCTCCCGTGGCTCTGGTGGATTTGGATTTTTTGAGGTGGAGCATGTCCATTAATTCCGGGTTGGACATGGCCTTGTATGTCAGGCACAGATCACCTCTGAGCAGATGGTATGTGACTGAATAGAGCTGGAGTTTCTTCAGTCGGGCATCGTATGACATATGTTTGAGCCCCTTTATCCTTTTGGTGAGGAACTTTTGGGGTCTTTCCAACTGCTGCAGGTGTCGGGTAAGGTACATTCCGAATGGGGCGTTGTACTCGATCATTGGTCTGATAAGTGAAGAGTACCAGGGGTACAATGACCTCTCCTGATCTGGATGTGAATCCCTTCATGATCAGGTGGGCAATGTAGAAGGTCTTCCTAACCACTTTGGCATTGTGAGTGTCAAAAGAGAGGTTACTGTCAACTTGGGTCCCCAGGTCCCTGATAACTTCTTCCATGTTTAATGGATTACCACCCTAGAAAACAAAAATGGAGAAAAACTAAGGGTAATACTGCTCAATGCCAGAAGTCTAAACCTCAAGATGCAGGCCCTCGAAGCCCTCCTCAGTATGGAGAACATCGATGTCTGTGCTGTGACTGAAACCTGGTTCAAGGCTCCTGAGAGCACCCCAGCACTATCAGGTTATACCTCATATCATACGTTCCGGCCCCAAAATCCAGACCGAACCACAAAAGGAGGGGGAGTATCCATATTCATAAAGGATACCCCCACCTCCAGGTTAGTGGCAACGCACGAAGCATCGGAGACCATCCAGGTGCAATTAACCATAGGTAAAACTGCCCTACAGTTTGTAGCATGCTACAGACCACCTTCTCAAACTCAGGAAACCCACACAGCCTTCCTGAAGACACTGGAGAGTATGAATGTCTCTCCAAACACCATCATATTGGGTGACTTCAACTACCCAAACATAGACTGGGAACATTACTCAAGCCCCAACACCCTAGCCCAAAGGTTCCTGGAGTTCATAAACTCAAATGCTATGGAACAACTGGTCACCATTCCCACAAGAGGAGAAAATATACTAGACCTGATCATCACAAACATGGGGACAAAATGCTCCACACCAGAAGTATATCCCTCATTGGTGAGATCAGACCATAAATTAATCTCACTGGAGATCCACATCCCGCCCCCACCCCCAGCAAAAAAGACCACAGTGAAGAACTTCTCAAAAGCAAACTTCACACTTCTTAAGACTGGAGTGGTATCCTTCAAGGCCCCCGAGCCAGTGGAAACCACAACCCACACTGCTGAAACCCTTACAAATGCCTTCTACAAGCACCACCAAGGTTTATCATTTGAGCCTTGCCTAAAAAAGGCACTATGGGGGTGGCAAGAGCCTTTGCCAATATCCGGAAGCCCAGGGGTGACAGGTGCAAGCCGTCCCTTGCGAAGCAGCGTGGCTTGTCAAGCATGTCATCCCAGGCAGACAGACATTGGATCCCCTTAGAATGACACCAGTAATTAAGCCAATTATTAAAGCTGATCATTTTGTCTCTGTATTGTGGCATCATTCTTGGTGAGGGTAGGATACTGCTCAGGGTCAGGGTCATACCGGCCTGGGCTACATAATCTGAGAGCCCCTTTATGTCTCTTTTCATGTAGTCCAGGGAGGTATGTCTCAGGTCGTTCACACCGGCATGGACAATGACTGAGTCATACTTGTACTTGCTGAGAGTGACCTGAGTGCTTGTGTTATGTGGCGGATTCTGGCGCCTGACAGGCAGCTTACTGTGATCTTTTCCTTGTTCAGTCTGGTGAGTGGGACGTCAGTGTGTCTGACTATGGAGTCACCTATAACAAGTGTGTCAGGCATTGTGTTTGGCCTTAAGGGCTGTGACTGTTTAGCACACTGACTTTGAGAACTATGTGTTGCATGTCTTATGTCTTGAGGTGGCAGTTGCTTGGGTGTCTGCTTTGGAGGCCTCTGTAATTTTGGTAGATTTTTGATCAGTGCCTCCGAGTATGTCTTTGTGTGTTTGTGTTTGTTTTGCAGTTGTGATAGTTCTATGTGAAACTGGGTTTGTGGTGTGCGTGGTTTCCTTCTCCTCCCGTCTGGTCTTGCCAGTCCTGAGTTGAGAGAGCTCAGCCTCCAGTTTGGCTATATAGTTGCATCTCTCACATGTATTTGTGTTTTGTGGGAGAAGGAGTGGGTTGTCTGTGTACATGAGGCAATTGTAACATTGCCTCAAGATGCCCAGATTCACCAGCTGACCAGGAGAGGACGCTAGCAACTGACCCTTCGACATGCTAGAAAAAGTGAAAAAGTTTGCTGTGTAACTGAGTCAGAAGGGACTTATAGGGAAATGGGTACTCAAGGGGATTCTAGGCTAATGTAGTACTTTGTTTAGTATATAAGTACTTTACCTATATAAATCCTTGTTCTCCGCTTGAATAAGGCAGTCGTCCAAGTAAGGATATATTTGTATTCCTCTTTGTCTGCAAAATGCAATTACTGGTGCCAGGCACTTTGTGAAGACCCTGGGTGCAGTAGATAAGCCAAAGGGCATTGCAGAGAATTGGTAGTGTATTGAGCCAGCTTTGAATCTGAGGTATCTTCTGCACGTTTTTCTGATTGGGACATGCAGGTATGCCTCTTTTAGATCTAAAGTCACAAGCCAAGTCTTGCCCAACATGGGCAGAAGCTGCTGTAGAGTCAACAGCTTGAATTTTGGAATATCCAGATGTGTATTTAGAATGGATAGGTCCAGTATAGGTCTCCAGGCTTTGTCTTTTCTGGGTACCAAGAACAGTCTTGAATAGAATCCTTGACCCTGGTCTTGTTTTGGTACTTGTTGAATGGCCCTCATGTCCATGAGGGATGAAACTTGTTTTTGTGCCTCTGCCCATTGATTGTGTGGCAGATCTGGCATACCATTTTGCCTTGGCAGGGTGTGAAAGTGGAACCTGTAGCCTTGTGTAACTATATTTAGAACCCATTTGTCCTAGGTGATCATGTGCCAATTTTGTGAAAAAAGTGCTAGTCTTCCTCCCAAAGGGGCTGCCAAAAGATAAGTGCTTGGTGCTGGAAGTGAGAAGTCATTGAGACTGTTTTCTGTATGGCTGTGAAGCACCCCATTGTTTAGGCCTGTATGAGCCTTGGGGCTGTGATCTGCCTCTGGGGCATCTGTATCTGCCCCTTTTTGGTCTGTCTGACACTGGAAAGGACCAATTCTTTGTAGGCCAGTTCTTGCTAAATCTAGGAGACTGTACCTGCAAGAAATCCTTGACTGTTTGCATAGATTTAGCTTTGTCCTCCATTTTCTTCAACACCTCTTCTGCTTTAGCACCAAACAAAGTATCATGCTATAAAGGAGCATCTAATAGTTTTGCTTTAACATGATCCGACAAATTCTGTTCTTTTAACCAAGCATGCCTCCTAATGACAGAACCTGTAACAGCGGCCCTGCAGGAGGCCTCAAGAGAATCGAACAACATTGCAAAGTATGCTTTCCAACTTGTTCAGCTGCATGCAATAAATCCTGCATTTCTTTATTGTCTGCAAATTCTGTACTTGCTGGCATTTTCTGTTTAAGCAAAGACATAAGATATTGCTGATACTTAAGCATATGAAATTGGCAATTTAAGGCTCTTACCACTAAGGTAGCAGAGGTATAAATCTTTTTGCCCCATCTGTCTAGGGCTCTAGAATCCCTATCAGAGGGGATAGGGTTTTTTGCAGTAGGAGCCTTGACCCCTTTGGGACTCTGAGAGATGGTTTCAGGGTCTGCTGCAAGGTTCTTATAGAGAAATTTATGTGAATCAGGAACCCTGTAGTATCTGTCTGGCTTAACCGGAGCTGGTGGTAAAGAGTCTGGAGAAAAACTGGACTCTGAAAATACATCATCTACAATAACTAAAACAGGTGGAATAACCAGGGGCCAGTGCTGGGGCAATAAAAGGAAATCTCTGAGCCTTTTCTTGGATTCTGAGTAGTCTTGGCTCTCCCAGTGAAAATGCTCCCTCATAGTATGCAGTGTTTCCCCAAAAGAATAATCCTCAGGAGGAGAGGCTGAAGGAATAGATTCTTCAGCATCAGAATCCTCATGAGGAGGAATAGAGTAATCTTGTTCAGAGGAGGAATCAGAGGAAATGGAAACCTGGTCTGAAGATTCATATTCTAACTCTTGCCTAGGACTCTTTTCAGAAGCGGGATGGGAACCCCTGATCAAAGTAATAAGGTCTTTGGCCATTTTAAGCCTCTGTTTTTTAGGCATGGAGGCCTGTCCAGGTGACTGCTGCACTTGTTTCTTTGTCTTTAGAGCTGCTTTAGTCTTTGCCTTTATAGCTGAAATAGGTTTTACATACAACTGTGTAGGCCTGAAAACACCCTCAGAAGCCGATGCCTGCTCAGCGGCTCCGGATCCATCTGAGGGTATGATTTCTGAGTGTCCAATACCTTGTTTCCAGAGGCCCAGTCGACACCACGTGGGAGTCGGAAGCGGCCTGTGTCTCTGAGGTAGCGGGCGTCATGGGCTGCGAAAGCGCCTCACTGAGAACCAGTGAACTGACGATAGGCCTAGAAGAAGCCTCATCGTCGGTTTTGGATCTCGGATGCCTGTCCTTTTCTTTTTCTTTTCGTTTTTTGTAAACTCTGGTAGTCAGCTAATCCAATGGCATTATATAATTAAATCTTCTGCCAAAGTAATGAAATGCACAGTCATACCGACGCTTAATAGTGCGTTGGTTAAATGTGGCACAAAACTGACAACTAGCAACGTTATGGTCAGGGCCTAGGCAAAGAATACAGTAAGAGTGAAAATTCTTATGAGATATTTGCTTTCCACAAGAAATACAGTTATTAACTTTTTCTGACATCGGTCTGGAGCAAGAAAAAAGTTTCCCCAATGAGGTACTTAGCTTTAATGAAGACTTCGGATCTGAAATTCGAATTTGAAAACTTCAGGAGTCAGCCGACCTGCACTTGCAAACTGTTTTTGCTTCGGGCACCACGCGGCAAGAAAGACTTAAGAAAATCACGTTGGCTGCATCTTTTATACCCCTGGCACACTGACGTCAGAGAAGAGGCAACAGCAACCGACGCCAGACCTAGACTTTGGAATTCAGACTGACTGCGGGTAGCCTGCCAGCAGGATAACCCCATTGTAATGACTGCAACAGTGAAACACGATGAACATGTACTACATTGATACTATTCCTGTAACAGCTGACCCAGTTGTTTGGGATATGTAGACAGTGACCTAACTTTTGACTAATGTGTCCATTGTTACAAGAAAGTCCTCTGTATTGCACAGCTTGTAAACAAAGGGGCTTTGTCTAGATCTAAGGATGTCATTGTTCCCCTTTATTCAGCCTTCATTCAGCCAATCATAGAGTATAATGCCCCTTTTGGCATCTATTTGTCCAGATACATGCAACAACTGGGACACCCCATTGATTCCTTACTAAAATAATGGAAGGCCTAAACAACATGTCCTACTTGAAGCAACTCATAGTCCTGTCACTATACTCTGCATCATACAGACTGCTATGAGGTAACCTGTGTCTGGTATACAAGGCATTCTCCAACTCATTACTGATGGATTTGCTGCACATCAGCAAGTCGGTTGGCATCAAAAATACTCAGTTTAAAGATCTAAATCTCTTCTGAAACAACCACAGAATGGTCTGGAGGGATAAGCATATGTAGCAAAGGATATTGCTGTTGTGGAACAGCTCCCCATCCAAATAAAGCAAAGTTCATCTCTGTCCATATTCAAGTACAACTTCGATCTGTGAATGTAGTATTCTTGGCTGGTGGAGTAGAGAATTCTCACTGTTTACCTCTGCAATAGGGGGTTTTGTTCATAGATTCATATGCAAGTACTTGGCTAGCAGCCCTTGTCAGCCATTTTAAATCCAGCTAGTTTTCTCTTTTTGTGATCTAATTGACATAGCCCATTTGGATAGAGATTGGCCTTACCCATCCCATGGTCGGTAATTGTGTATTACTTATAATGATAATAACTGTAATCCTACCATACATAATTTGAGGAGAACCCATGCATTTGATAAAGCATTTAGGAGCTGCCTCTCTCCATTAGTAGTACAGAGGGCAGTCTTGGGGTAAATGTTCATATTACCATGCATAGATCCAAGTTACAATTGAATATGGGCAGTGATGAACTTTGTTTTATGTTGATGGAAAGATATAAAATGAATATATGCATTTGAAAGAACATTCTACAGTCTTGATAAAATACGTGTGCTGTGTTTTGTATAGCATGTCATTCTGATAAACCTTTCCCTGAATTTCTCATCAAGAACTGGTCTGTTCATTTATTAAAATGACCTAAGTATGGTTAGGTAACCTTGAAGAAAAAATGCAGGAAATTAATAAAGGTAGCAAATTATTTTTAAATAATATGGTATATGAAAAATGCATGAAAAAATAAATGTTTATCCAGAAGAGGGGATCTTCCCATGAGGGTTGCCACTTTTATATTGTGACAGTACTCTATCACATTACCTCTAGATGATTTGTTAGTCATGGAGTTAAATTTGTGAACACCATCTGTAATGGTATTCTTAAGTGTATTGTAAGATTTTGACTCTCTAAGGATGCTCTGTTTTTTTTTCCTAGAATTTCTACCCAATACTCCATGTAGATCTGATAACTAAATCTGCACGGTTTCCATTTCTTTTTTATGTGACTGCAGGCATTAATAATACTGATATAATAATATTTATTTGAAGTACCTTAGCTAATTTCCACTGACTTGTATAAAACACAAATTGTTATAATCTGCTCTTTCTGCAATTCTTTGTTTCGGTGAAGAGTCATTCATTTGCAGAAGATGGTAGTCCTGTCATTATCTCTAGTTAATGTAAATTTAACTGCTCTAATTTCTCTTTCTGAAAAGTCATTTCTATGGCAGATATTAGATTAAAAGTTGGAACAATATTTATTCACTTCTATGTGGGAGGACATAATCAAAAAGTAATTGTACTAAGGGTTTTGATTCTTTTTTTTCAGTTCTTAATTATATCATTGATTCATACATTCTTTTATGGATGTAAAGCTTCTGAATGTATTTCTTTCCTGGGTGTCTCAAAAATTGTCTTTATTTAGCTGACCTTTTATGGTGTAGATCAATGGAAACCGGGCTGTGGCCAGGAGTAATGTATTTAATTATGATGCCTATCCTTGAGGATTTAACTGGGCAACAAGGAAAGACATGTTTATCCTATCCCATGGGAGGAAGTGTATATCTGGCACAGGCTATAGACCGCAGTGAAAACTGTGGGCTCTGGATGTGCCACAGTAATAAAGTATGTGTATTCACAGATTCACATAGGCTGTGTGCATCACTGTCATTGTACAGCAGGCATGGGGTAAGATAGAGAATAGGGGATAATTAAAAATATGTCAAACCTTTGGATGAGAACTCACATGTGCACAGCTGTGACCTTAGATAGTACTTGTAGGTAAGGCCCACCCAGATACAATAAATGGATCTGCATGGTGTCAAAAGTGCCTTAGGTTCTGGTCAGGAGAGGTAAAGAAAGAAAAAAGAAGAATTTTCACATGAAGAACTGAACCCTGCAAAACTAGAAACTGCACTGTAAAAAATTTTATTACATTTCATAAATTCTAATACTGCAGGTAAACCAACCTTGGCTCTAGAAGGACAATCACTGCTTTGTTCTTAAAAAAAGCCAGATGGGTTCCAGTAAAACAGAGATACACTCTAACCCTTACTTCAATAACCTTCAAATTACTATGTTCCAAGAACTTCAACTTCCTCATTAGCTAACTCACCAAACTATCAGCATTCTGCAAGCTAAGATTCCAGTATTCCCTCACTCTTAATCCCCTACAGCAAGTTCTAGATGAGAAAATGCGCTTATACTAATGTGGTTCCACAAATTTGGTAAACACTCCTATCCAACTTAAAACCCATACTTCATTAAAGGACATCAGAAATAAAGTACTCCCCCTCAATTCTTTTCTAACAATGGCATTGTATAAAACAATACAAACCAAATCCGTATGCCAACCTCAATATATACTCACTGTAATAAAATTGGAACTTATCACTGAATGCTTCCTGCTATACACTCCACTAATCCATTCCCCGACTCTTTTCTAATAGCCCATACTACTCTGTATGCCAGCTTGCTCTACCCTACCTACCCTACTCCAGTCTTTTACAGAACCATCCTGCTTTCAAATTCCTTCTCAACTTAATCTTCTCTTTACCCCTTTTATGACATACAATGAAATACTTTTCCTCCTTTGAGTCATTTTCTGATAAGTAGCGCAATTAGCTACTTAACACACCACTAACCCTTCAATATGTAACTATATTTTGTAAATTTTCTGTTATAGTACGCTTTTAAATTTTAATCTCTGCTGAGGCTGAACCTGAAGTTGGTCCATTTGGATCAAAGATCTACCATGGTTAACAAGCAAATAAATAAAAGTAGAATGGAGGGTAAGATGTTTACACATAAACTGATTTTGCAGTGTAAAGCTGCACTTTGAATTGTGCTGATCATGCCTGTTGATAAACACTTATTACTAAAATGAAGCCTTTCACAAATTAGTAAGTTATTTTTGCTCATTAAATAAATAACATCTCTGTTTTAAGGATGTAGAAATTCTGTTATGATCCTTTTTGTTGCATTATTTTCAGTTTAGTCACAGAAAATAAAATTAATTTAGAAATGTATATTTTATGTCATGCATAACACATTGCCTCTCATTGAAAATTAATTTTAGCTATGATTCACAAAAAGTCAATAAATAAATTGTAAATACAACAAACAAACATATGCAAGTGTGGAGAATTAAATGCATTAAAAGAGATGCGAATATCCATATAAATCTTAGAATAAATGCACATAATTATTAAATGTGGCAAGACATACATAACTTCTGGTGAGTGAAGGAACAGTATTAGTCATTTAATACAGAACCAGTAAAATATGAAAATCTTACTTAGATGAGAAAATATTGTTATCAAAAGGCAAATCTGTGCAGATCTATTGCTTGCATTCCTCTCCGTGCAGAAAAAAAACTACTTGAGCTAGAACTATGTAATTTGTTTCCGATGCTTTTGTGTTCTTTATATACCATTGTAACATTCCTGTGGAATCTTCATCTCTCTGCCTCCTCTTACAAGGTGTCCTTAGCTTGATGTGATCTGCCTGGTTAATTAAATAATACTTTATATGAATACTGCTTTAGAATGTCATCAGGCTGCTGAAAAAAACAGATGACTAGGAAAAACAGGCACAGATAATTTTACAGTAATTATACTTTAGTTCACAATTTAAAGAAAGTGATGCAATGGCTTGACAGGGAAAGAGGATTGCAATCTTCAACTAGATTCTGTGTTCAGGTAGAGGAATACTTGAAGCTGTGAACGCTGAGTGAATTATGTGATGGGGGAATAAAAGCGAGCAACAGAATCTATTAAAATAGGCAAATTCAAGAGGGTTTGTTAAGAAGAAACAGGTCAGAAAGAAGAGTATATAAATTAAAAAGCAGAGATATAACTGGATATGTGGCAAAACAGAAAACTATTTGGATTTAAAGAGTTGCAATGCATCTGTCTGGATGTAGATAACCTAGCAAACTGTGTTAAGCAGTATTTAAAACCTTTAAGAACTGAAGGAAGTAGCAGATTTAGGAACAGGCAATGGAATTTGTTGAGTTACTGCTTTGAGTTTGAATATACTTATAGTTTTCTTTTTATTTTTGAAACGTAGCTTTCAGGTGACAGTTCAAATGGACATTTGTGATTGCCTTCATCCAGCTGATGAGTTTTTTAAATTTTTCAGCAGGCATTCTATTCATCATTCTAATAATAAAGTAGCAGTCACATTTAGCAGATTTCCTTTATCCACCACCAGGCAGAACTGTGCATTCTAGAATGAATTCTCAATACAACGTTTCTGGAGCCACTCATTTCCTATTTCCAAAGTCATTTATAAGTTTTGGAAGATGTGTGCAAGTAGATATCTTTAAGCTCTTTAAAATGTGCAGGAAATACAGGTGTTCCTCATTTTATGTTGAAAGGGCCATACAAGAAATAGTACCAGTTAATTAGATCAGTACTTGAAATATGAAGAATAAAGTAACGTGATGTAGTTAGAAAATGTAGGTGAACTTTAGCTGATAACTATAACAATTTCTATTTTTCTTTATCCACAACAGCTTATGTGTTTGTGCTTCTTTCTGTGACAGGATTTCCTTATGTATAGGAAGGAGAAGAAAGACTTGGGCTGAAAACATACTATGAATCTCAAAGTAATATTTAAGAGCATTGGCATGATGCAGCTGATTCGATAATACTTGCAAAGTGCTCTAATGGGACTCATGCAGAACTGATGCAGAGGAGGTAAGAAATGTCCTTGGCAAGAATTCATAGTAATTGCTTGACTTGGGGAATATATGAAGACATTCTTGCATGTGACATCACAGAGTACATGATCAAGTCATCTTTTAGGCAAAATAGTTTTGCATGTCTTTTTCATGTTAAAATAATAGTTTGTTCTGTTGTTTGTTGTGTGTTAATTATTTGCAGGCTTAGTTTGGAAATATAAAATGTATATCCTGTTATGGTGATTGTGGTTGGGGTGCAGATGATGCAGGAGCAACACTAGATAGATGATCACAGGAACCATAAAATGCCTAACCACATATACCTTTAAGCAGACAAACTTAAAATATTCTTCCCACCCTTTCCAAACACTTAACAGTGGTCATCCCACAAATTGAGAAGCATCATACATGATAACTCTGGTGTCTGATTGTGTTGCAGTGACCATGAATGATTAAAGTATTGAAGCAGCAGGCACGGTCAGAGGTTAGATGCTAGTTTATAGATTCAGTTTTCACTCTTTCAACATTTTATTCAAGTAGCTGGATTACTGTAACCACATGTATGCACATACATATACTCTATAACTATATAAGTACATACATGTGTGTACACGCACCCACATACACACACAAAAAAAAAATATATATATATATATATATATAAAATGTTTGTGTGTGTGTGCTTGTGGCTTCTTTAAATTAAATCTATTTCTTTTTAATAAGTTTGAGAGTCTGGTGTACTATTCCCCAGCAGTATATTCCATGTATAGATCTTCATGTTGTTGTGTCTTTCGGCTTTTCCTGGTTAGGGGTCGCCACAGCGGAACTCTGGTCCGCTAATGATTGGTAGTTGATTTTTATGTGGCGAGTTACCAGCCCTGACACACAACCTTCAACGAAGGTACGCCCATTCACACATGTCTCCACCCAGAAGACGCTCAAGCTGAGAATCTAACCGGACAGCATCTTACTGTGAGGAGACAACGCTACCGCAGCACCACCACCGTGGGTATAGATCTTCATAAGGACTGCATTAAACATTGACTGACAAACTATGCAGAGGTCACTTAGAGTGGCATATAAAAATAGAATAAAATGATAATTTCCAAATTCTTTCTGAATTGTTCAAGTTTTGCATTCCTATGATTTTTCTAACAAGGAATCACTGTATCTTTTCAAGTTATTTCCAGTGATTTATTCAAAGGCTGCAAAATGCAGTGTTGTACTCCTGAAAGTGTCAGGTTAGTGAGGTCTGAAACGGTGCAGTGGTCTCCATGGTGTGGGTAAATGTCCTTTAGAATTATCTGTGCTACATAAAAAAAAAACAAAAAAACTTTCCTGACTTGGATATTCACACGCTGGCCAATTCTCTATAAATTTCTAATGATGTAATTGTTATGATTTCATCACTGTTTTGTAATTGTAATATATGTTTTGTTTTGTTTTTTTCTCTTTTTTTTGTCAAATTGCATAATGCTACAAGCATGCTTATTTACTATTACAACAGGTATATGTTTTGGAGAATACTTTGCAGAATTACAGCATTTTTTTACTGAAATACTTAGTTTGCAGTCATGCACATATCTGCTTAACTGTAGCCCATGTTCCACTTTTATTCCTCAGAAGAATAGTCCAAAAGAGTTACTCCTGTCGAGAGCGCTGCTGTGCTTCTCTGGCAAAACTGTTTCAGGAAGGACAGGTACAGCCCGCATTAATTTGTTCCCTATAACTTAACCAGTGCCAGCCTTTTAACTGCGTATGAATTGACATTTAATGCTACTTTGTCAGTTACTCCATTATGTGTGATAGTGTCGAATACCATAACAAGAGAGAACTAGTCAGCATTTTCTGTCTGCCCTTTCTCAGGTGCTGCTGTAACCTACTGAAAAAAATTCACAAGATACAACATTTAAGATCTACCCATGACATTTATAATGTGGGATAAATAGCAGAATAAGGCCCTGCTTCATTTTGAATAAGTTCTATCATGCCTTTGTCTACAAATGTGTACAGAACACTACTGAATGTGTCATCCTTCGGATGAGATGTTAAACTGAGGTTACATCTGCTTCAGTTAGTGGTAGTGCAGGTAGATTTAAAAGATCCCATAGCAGCTGTCAAATAGAATAGGGTTCCTTTATTTATCATAACATAAAAATCATTATTTGCACATTTACAAGCACATATATAGATATATGTGTGTGTGTGTATCTATATATATATATATATATATATATATATATATATATATATATATATATATATATATATACACATACACATATCTATGTCTTACTATTGATCATTTTACTTGTAATGTCATTATTGTTATTCTTCCATAATTGACCCCTACTGGTCCTTCCACAACTGCAATCTGATTTTTTGCAGTATATCTGCTAAAGTCCATTTCCTATTAATCAAAGTTTCGTTCATTTTTTTTCATTCCAAATAATTTATATTATATAAAATAAATTTCTACCTACCCTTCTCACATACCTTTTCTTATTTTTTATAGTATCCACACATAATCATACTCTTATCTATATTGTTTATGTTGTTAATATTCTCATAAAAGTTTTCTTCAGACAACTTTTCCAGAGTTTCACCATTCTTACATTTTGAAAAAAGCTTGCCATGCTGTTTCTTCATCCCCACAAAATAAACACACACTTTCAACTTTTTTTTATATGTCATATTCACCTTTATTAGTAACTTATTTATTACCAGTCACCTTAGGAAATCCTGACATACATCTTTTTCCTTACTTTAATGGGTTTAACCACTTTTGGTAAAATTTCCCATGGATGTATATAATTATATTGTTTCATCGCATTATTATATTGTATCCCATCTTCCTCTATATCATCAATTTTTATTTTCCGTGTTAGTATTGTTTTTTTGATAATTTGCATATTTTCTTTTTTTCTTATCCTCACCATCTTCCAGAATTTTGTATATTTATATTTAAATAAAGTGGTGTTTCTGTTTATTATATGCTGAAAATCTGTCTAATTACTTCCTGATTCTGTATTATCTAGGCCAGCCTTCTGATGATGTCCAGAAGGTGTGCACAGGGCAGCAGCAGCATCTAGTTTGGGACCCTTATACCAGTGCCATATTAT
The DNA here is from genome assembly GCF_019279795.1 of Protopterus annectens. Lineage (NCBI taxonomy): Eukaryota > Metazoa > Chordata > Ceratodontiformes > Protopteridae > Protopterus > Protopterus annectens. Next base: position 298,804,063 of record NC_056743.1, read on the forward strand.
TGACTCTCTTGCATTCTTAAGCATTTCTTACCTGGTCGTGTGTTGATTTTCTCTGCTAGTCATACCTTCCCCCTAGGAGATTGATACAGCAATTTGTTGGTGGTAACAGTGGCATGCACAAAAAGTGAGGGTTGTACTAAACTACCTGGCAGATGTGCAATAGGTCAGCAGTACTTGTTAAGTGAAGACTTTCATTTAGAAACCCTTTTGTGGATTATTGATGATTTCAGGCTGATTGCTAGTTTGGGGAGGGTTATTACAAAGTCATAATGCTGATTTTATAAATCTACTACCTCTTCAGGAAGGCTTATGCAACTGTTTGGCATTCTTTCATTGAAATATTTCCTTTTCAATCCCTGAGTAATCTAGTATCCCCACATAGTGTCCTCTTATTTTCATGTAATGAGTAGACAGCTTGGTGTGGTTACCTGGTCTTTGTCATATTAGTATATGTAGTCTAGCATTAAAGTAAGATATCAAATATGAATCAGTGCCCTACTATTGTGCATCCTCTGAGTTATCAGATGATGAGCATCTCAGAAGAGCTTAAGAAAGAATATCAGCCTTATATTGGTTCATATTCGATGCACAAAAATTAAAGGATACCATGTGGGGATACAGGATTACTCAAGGATTGAAAAGGAAACAATGCCTGTAGTACTGCCTGTCTAATGGATAATGTATATGTAAACCCATTTATGTTGGACAGTAAGGTGGGGATTAGTCTTGTTCTTCCTGCTTGCTGACTTGTTTGGTTTAGCTGTCTGTTGTGCAGTCTTGTCTGTTCTCATTTATTATGCATTTAGTCCAACAGTGCACTGTATGTCTTATAATGTTATTGTTTATGCTTATAAGTCTGTAAGTTCACAGTTCTATGAGAGGAATTTCAGAGTTCCACCATTTAGACTGCAGCTGCTTTATTTTGGTCATCTTTCATCATCCTTCTGTTTAACATTATACTTTTCAGTTGTTTACTCACATCACCTACATTAACAAACTTAATTTTCAAAGTGGTTCTAGTCAGTGACTTGCAGGACGATGAACTACATTACTTAGTTTAGTCCCCCAGATACACGCATGGGCACTTACACAACACACACACACACACACACTCTCACACACACACACACACACACACTCACACACTCCTGAGTTGTCTGTTAAAGTACTCATTTCCCTGAAAATATGGTTAAAAAAACATTGCAAGGTGTATATTGCATAGATTTGAAATGTTCCACAATGATATGTTGCCATTTATTTATACAGTAATGTCATGAAAGTATTCTGTATTACAAAGATAAAAAAAATGCATGCTTTGGCTTCTCTCTGAGGAATAGAAGAAAAAAAACATAGCATTCACTGTTTATTTTGGACTTTGTCATTTTCTTATATAAACTGTGTGTTTGTGGGTGTACTCTTGTGTGTGCGTGTGTGTGTGTGTATATATATATATATATATATATATCATGTATACCTTTAAGTTAGTAGAGCAAGAAGGACAGTATATAATATGTGAGGGGCTATCAAGACAATACAGCAAAGTTGAGTCCCTTGTAAAAACAGTCATTAAGGTAAAATAAATGCAAATCTTAAATGATATGGGGAATTTTTGTAAAAAATGTCACTGTCTTAAAATGGAACATTGAATCAGCTAGCTAATAATTTAGGACTTAATCCTAAAGAATAATAATTGCAGAATGACCAAATTTAACTGGAAGTTCATTAAGAACAATTTCTATATTTGTGCCACAGTGGTATGCAGTATTGACCTTTCTTTTGTAGTGCATCATCTTTAAGCTTTAATTCAAACTGTGCATAAAACTCCTTCATGTGAAGTCCTCGGGGACTGAAACTGTAGCCTTTCCTTAAATAAAGTAGTGACCCAATCAGACGATTGAAAAAAGTGTGTAATAACACTTCAAAAAGTGAACTGCAATTGAAATGGAAAATATTCCCTGTGGTATTCAAATAAACTGAGATTAAATTTATACCACCATTTTAGACCTTGGAATTCTAGAGGTATTAATTTTCTGAGTATAGCTATGCATGCAAAAGCAATAATTTTGAAAAGCATCTTTAACTGGTTAGATAATAAATATATTACAAAGTAAAAGATCTTACATTATCATCTACTTAATATGAATAAATTAATATTTTTGGATTAAAACTATGTGATCCCTTTTGATCATTTATCTGTAATTATATTCAAATTTTGTATATCCGCCAATTAAATCTAATTATATAAACTTAATTTTAAAGAATTAAATATATCAATCAATTGAAAGTATAGATTTTGGCTTGAATCCCATATTCCTTTTTCTTTATTAAAAACTATTAATAATTTACTAGTACTATACTCAATATTTGGGAAAGACAACAATTTTATTGTTGGTATCAATACTTTGAAGGAATTAAAATAAAATCTTTGGAATCCATGTGCTTAGAATTTAATATTAATATTAAAGATTCAGCTCATGTATGACTAGTTATTACATTAATTCATTCTAACTTCTCTATCCATTCCTTTATGCAGTGAGGTTCCAGAGTAGATTAAAATTTTAAATGAAATTATATGTAAAAATCAGGAAATTGATAACTTTATCCACAAATTATATATAGTTATAGCAAAAATGTTAGTAATTCAAATGAGAGATTGTGGAATTTTGTTACAAAAGAACACCAAGGTATCTTTAACTGAACAAAATAAAGAGCAACTTCTCTCTATTAAAAGAACATCTCATCTCCTTATTGGAGCTTTTTTACATGGAAATTTATACACGGTGCTTTTTTGACTCCTATTAGTGATGCTAAATTTAAAAAGAAAAATGCATCTGAATGCTGGAGATGTAAAAAATATTGTTATGCTAATTGGTCACATATGTTTTATGAGTATTCTATGATATGTACATTTTGGGAAAAGATTCAAGATTTTCTTAAAGCTTTATGGTCTGATTCTTTCATTTTAAGAAAAGAGCTATTTAATTCAATATTTCTGAAATAAAAAAATCCAAAAAATACTTTTTATACCTAACCTGGGCAATTCTTGCTGTGGCCAGAAAAAATAATACAAGAAAATGGAAGAATCATTCAGAGCCACAATTTGCAGAATTTATTTCCTTGAAAGACACTGCTACTAAAGAAACAATGACTCAGGAGAATCAAATTTTTCCTAATCATTTTAAGAATAATCCTTGGTGAAAAGTATTAGCCCTTAGTTATGCTCATATTAATTGGTATTTGAAATCTTATTCATGGCTTGTGTCATTTATAATCTGGTCTCGGGCAATTTGTTCTCCTATTTATTTGAAGTTTGTACTATTATATTTAAATAGTATAGTGTATGTAAATGTTTAATACTTTCTGCAACCTTTTCTATCTTGGCTTATTTTCCTTTGCATTCTCACTTGCGGTTCTACTACGCCAAAGAAAATAGTTAAGTCTCTGAAATTTCAGCAGCACTTAGGTCTCACCAACCAGATTTCTTTTCGTCCAAGAGTAACCAAAAAAGCTGTTTTTGAAAGCTGCAGAAGATACAACAGTATTTGTAAATTCTTTTGATCCACATTATCTGAATTAGTTTACTTCATTGTAAGACATCTGTATTACTGCCTTTCCAATGGGTATTGCAGTATGACAATATTGATAGAAAAGAATAATGTAGATGTTGGCTGAACAGAGTTATGCTATCCCATAAAAAGACTAAGAAAATAATTAGGTCATTCTTAATATATAATATAAATGTTAGAGTCAGAGTACTTCATAATTAAAATATATGACAGTTTACAAGAAAAAAGAGGTTACCCACTTTTACCATATTAGAAATCCCAGATATATTGATCCATCAGGAAACAATGTTTGTCTGATTTGTCTTCTGTGTGGGGGATACTCAGTAGATTCCTAACACTGATGGTTAATGTAAACTGTGCAAGTGCCAATGACTTAAAACTGAAGTTCAGATAATTTAGTTATGGACCCCTAGGAGTACTTCATTATGTATTTTCTTAACCTCCTGAATAGGATCATATGTTCATAGATAAGTACTAGGCTAGCTGCGCTTTCAGGCCATTTTATACCTTGATAATTTCCCTTCAGTGGTGAGAATCAAAACCTATACCTTGTGTGTGGGAGGTCAACCCCCAATCCCCCATTTTTTTTTATTGCACAGTACTCCTTAGCCATCTGCCATTTCGCTACTGTAAGTGTAGAAAGAAAACAACAGGACTTTTCTAATATTGTATTTGCAAAGCAGAAGCTATTTATTCCTTTTATCAGTCTGTAAAATTAAACAAGAATTTGATTTATGTGATAGTTTCTTGCCTTCCTTTAAGGTTATATGAATAGCAGCCTCTGTACTTAGAAAGGATAGTAAACTGATAGTGTTCTTAAGACAGCTAGAGCATACCTTAGTTGTAACACTGAAACAATCCTTTCTGGCACCAGCAAAATGTTTATACCTTCAACTGATATAAATGAGTAGATATTAACTCCTGATTCATCTTAACTGAAAGAGACCAGCCTGTTCACAACCTTATGGTTAAATCATCAAAACTAGTAAATTATTGCTAATTCTATGATGGATATATGAGGGGCCTTGCCATCACAGGTGACACCCTTCTTTATTCAGTAGGTGAGCATTCACAATTCTTCAGTCCCCTTATTTAATTCTGAAAGAACTTGATGGAGCAAAAGGATTTCACTGTTCACTGAATCTTTCAAAAGTGAATCATCAGTTTTTCATTTCACAATGTGAATTTCAGAAACCTATACAAATTTAAAAACATGTTGGGGCAAACACTCCTGTAGCCAGTTTTGGGAGATTTTCCACCTTATTGCCTCACTTAAATGCACTGACTCTTGTCACACTACTGTGCAGAAAAGTAAAAAAAAAAACACTACAGTGCATCACTGGTGGCTTCACATGAATTATCCCAGTTTTGAAGAATCATGACAAATGAAAAATCACCCTGAAGTCACTTGACAGGGAATGTCCCATGAAAGAGAAGATTTATACACTCTTTATTTATGTCGCAAGAACCACCTTCTTTGGAAAGATCACTGATACTCCCATTTTGAGCTATGGAGGCCATCAGAGGATGAAAGGAGAGGTATGGTATTTGATTACACTTTGATATTTTATTCATTAAATGAGTGAAATATGTTCCTGTAGCTCCATATAGCACTGTGTACAGTTTGCAGCAGGACTTAGAGAACTGTGATAACTTGGTCTTAAATTTCCAGATCACTTGTTTGTTTATATATTTAGTAAGATCACTTTTCAGTCGATAACACCATCTCTCTTTCTCTCTCTCTTACCTCCTATATTTTTATCTATATTTATTATGCACAATGCATATGTAATTCTTCTAATTCTAAGCTATGTATAGTGTAATACAGTTATACTACAACAAAAAAGTACAGAATTTTACATGTTCACAAACTTCAAAAATTAAAACAAACTTCAGAGTAGCAGCATAGCAGTCTCAATGTGAATAGCTTCACAGCTTAGTAGCTTCTGGCATCAGCACAGCGTAAGAATCTGGAAATGAGGCCAGTGCAGACTAAACTGAGATGGAGAGCAATGGCAAGTCACAGTGAAGGTCTTGATCTGAAAAAGATTTATTCAGCCAGCTTACCAACTGAATAGCTAAGACACTGCAAATGCTATAAAAGTAGTAGTTTCAGCAGAACCAGACATATACATGCAAGATCTAAATGGTAATTTCATTGTTTTCCTAAATGAAGTATGTGATGGACACCTTGTTACTGAGGTGTACAACAAAGATTCTATGATGATTATCATATTGATCACTGCTGCAGTAGGGGTTATATCCTGTCAAGGAAATAACAGCTGACCAGCTTCAAAAGCTTCAGAGCACTTTCTACATGTTCAAACCATTAGGCAGCTTTAGCTGAGCTGCCTAAAATCACAGGTTTGAGTGCCAAGCCCTTCAGAGCTTTCCTGCTGCCAAAGACAGCTCTATTCTGAAGGCTTTCAAGGATCAACAGTCAGCTTGTGCTCTTCCATTGCTGGGCAGATAAGTTGCATTTAGGTAAAAACTTTCCACATTTAAAAATGTATTATTTAAATTTATTTCCTGGTTATAAGCTATTTTTCTTCAAGGAGTTTGTGTTTTAATGGACTGTCTTGAGACTTAACTGTACTTTTCAATAGAAGCACACTTTTTTCCTGTCACTGTATAACATAAGAACAGTATAAAACTATTTTTCCTCTGGAAAACATGTCTTCATTTTACTTTATGGAGCAGGCAAAGTATGTTGAAGTGGTTTATTACTCTGTCTTTATTGGGAAAAAAGGACTTTTTACATCTTTAAATTTTTACCAGCCTATGCAGCTTGAGGCACCATTTTCTGCCTGACAATGGAACAAACTACTGTTCCCACAGTTGGTCATCCTCCTAGCCACAAAAATAAACAGTTAAGGAAACAGCCGGTGCAGCTGCTGCAGCCTAGAAATTCACCTCAGCAGCAGGTGATTGACTCTGTTGAGGCCAAAGCTGGTTCCATAGATCACTCATCTTTTACCCTGGATCACTCCGGTGTAGCACCTACAACCACTATTACCTGGGGGATAGCCACATCCACTGGGGCTGTTTGGAGTCCTCTTAGTTGTCAAGGGAGATAATGGTTTCTGAACTCTCTCTGTTCCCAAGACCAACACCTATTATCTTTTCAAGTCCTAGCTCTGGGATTTGTCAAAAGAGAAACCAATTGGTGGAGACATCAATTATCACTGAATCCAGTTCCATCCCACCTCAGTCCCTGTTCCAAAGCAGTCTGTCACAATAGACACTTTGGACTTTGCTTGGGGATCAGGAGGGACAAAAGTACAATATGTCTGAGAGACCAAGGATGTTTGCAGTCATAACTATAAAAGAAAATCTTGCAACATCTCTGGTCCCACACTACCGGAGTCATGTTGTACATCAGCAAGCAAGTGAGAAACCGGTCTTACCTCCTTTGCAAGCTAGCCATGTTAGCTTGAGCTATAGCTTTACAGCCCAGTTTCACTCACCAACCATTGTATATCCCATCAGGGCAAAATTGTATGGCAGACAAGCTGAGCAGTTCTCAAGTTGGTGCCAGAAACGTATCCAGCACTCTTTCAGGGCTAGTGTTTCTCTGATATCACAATGTTTGTGTAAGTTACTATCCTATGGCATTTCTTAATCCTTCATCAAGGCTCATTTGTCAGTCATTTCAGCATGCCTACCCGTGGATCCTCCCCTCTTTCAATGTATTCTCATGTCAAAATGTTCTTGAATGGGGTTTTGCATAACAGACCTCCAAGAAAACTGGTGGCTCATCCTTGGCATCTTAATTTTGTGTTAGAGAAGTTATCACTTGCTCCATCAAACTTATCAGGCTGACTGTGTTCTTAACATGGAAAACTGTTTTAACTGATTGCTCTGACCTGTACAAGAAGGGCATCTGAGTCGCAAGCTCTTAAGGTAAGGCACCACTATCTAATTTTCCAGAGGGACAGGTTTTTTTTTGTGAACTAATCCTTCCATTATGTCTAAAGTGGTATCTGAGTGTACTTTAAGCCAAACTATCCATTACTCTGTTCTCCTTCCTGAAGCCAAACATGAGGGAGAAAGGATACTCCATACCTTGGATATCCACAGACAGCTCAGATACTGTCTTGACAGAACATGATCTTTCAGATCTTTGGATCACTTGGTAATATCTTTTGAAGATAATAAGTTTAAATTTAAATAGTTAAATCTAAATAATACTGCACATTTGCACATTGTTGCTTTGGTACTGTTGTTCCTGGCATAATTTAAGATAATACTGCAGTGTTGTCTTTTGCTCATGCTAGGTATATAAAAACAAATGTACTTATCTGAGTAAACTGACTATTTTTTGATCATTGGTATTTTTAAAGTTCTGCTTGATCCTGTTTACTATAGTGCTATGGTAGCTAAAGCTACAGCTCTAGAGTACCACAATAAGAGTACAAGGTTACCTGTGTGATATACCACCACAATAAGAGTACAAGGTTACCTGTGTGATATACCACCACAATAAGAGTACAAGGTTACCTGTGTGATATACCACCACAATAAGAGTACAAGGTTACCTGTGTGATATACCACCACAATAAGAGTACAAGGTACCTGTGTGATATACCACCACAATAAGAGTACAAGGTTACCTGTGTGATATACCACCACAATAAGAGTACAAGGTTACCTGTGTGATATACCACCACAATAAGAGTACAAGGTACCTGTGTGATATACCACCACAATAAGAGTACAAGGTTACCTGTGTGATATACCACCACAATAAGAGTACAAGGTTACCTGTGTGATATACCACCACAATAAGAGTACAAGGTTACCTGTGTGATACACCTTTACTACCTGACTGCTATCCTCTTACTGCATTTGAAACTTCTCATTTACATTATCTGTAGTTATTATGGTTATTGCATCCAGCTCATTGCTTTCACTGGCATTAGCCAAATGGGCAAAGCTATTTAGTTGAATGTGCCAGTGTTACTGATTTCCTTATTGACTCCACATAGTCTGTCATTTTTACAATTCTTTTTTTGCGTATTGCGACTGCTACAGTAGCTACAACTCACTCATTAGTAGCTAAAAACTCTTCATTGTTACCTCACAGAGATTCAGTTTCTGTTTAATACAGAAACAACCTTCTAACCTCAGACCACATTCAGTAAGCAGAACACATATGCAAATACAGTACAGAGCTCTTTCACTAAGCAATCTTACTCTGAGGTTAAGAGAACACTGTTGAAGGCTTCCAGGCTAAAGACTAAGGAACCGCAGACATTAGTGTAGACAACAGCACACCCAGTTTCACCCTTCACATCCACACCTAAGATGTATATATCTAAGAGTCACAAAGGTGCAGACTCCTAGCCCTTATGGCCCGATAAGACTGCATCAAACCATGGTAATGTTGTAGTAATAAGTGACTCTACTGTAAGGCATACAGACAAAATGCTCACTAGGCTTGATATGAATAAGGTGACAGCTATCTTTCTGGAGCCATGATCTGGGATGTAACAAGGGCTCTTAGATCACTCCATCCTGGCAAATACGATTATGATCTGATAGTGGTCTATGTGGGGTGAATGACCTTATACACTCTACTCAAAGTGAAATGCAGAAGGATATGATTGCGTTAGCTATGCATATGTTTGAGGTAAGAAAAACACTGGTCTTGACTGGTATTTTGCCATCACCCAGAATGATGCCAAGATTCAAAGACAATACAATTGGCTTTAATAATTGGCCATGTAGTTGGTGTCTTTCTAGGAGGATCCAGTACATGCTGGCTTGGATGAGATGGCTGAGAAGTCTTCCTGCTTTGCCAAGGATGGCCCTCACCTCACTTATCAAGGCTTTCACATTCAGGTTAAAGTCTGATATCCCTATAGTGCCATTTTAGATAGAATTCATTTGATGGACGTTCCAACCTAGTAAATTCTAATTTGGAGCCCATTAATGTGGCTCTACTCAGTGCCAAGAGTCTTAACCAAAAAAAAAAAAAAATGGCCGAACTGGAGTCTTTCCCACACTTGATCACATTCATATATGTTTAGTTACAGAAACATGATTTTAGAGCAATGAAAGCATTCCAGCTGTTCCTGGGTATAATACCTATTATGAAAAAAAAGTAACCAAAAATGATGAACTGGTGTAACTTTTAATCCACAAAAATAGGTAAAATCATCCAGTAAGCACTTTGATCTACAAATAAACTTCTTCAGAATGAATGAACAAAATCACCAAACAATAATATATACTCTTATCAATTAAGTGTAATTGTTTAATTAAATCAATTGAATTAAATTAAATGCTGCCTGCCTTAATGCTTCAACTTTCTTCTTTTCTAAAATATTCTAAAATTCTCTTTTTCATTAAGCCCAGGCTATCTGGTGGCATCTAGCCTAATTATCCAGCAGTATTCTCTCCAATCTAATTCTTATTCTGCTTCTAACCTTTCTTTAAAATTAGACACCACAACCTAAAACTAAGTACCTAACATTCACATTTGGTCGTACAGTAGTGCATTCCTCATGGGCTTAATGAAAAAAAGAATTTTAGAAGAATATTTTTGAAAATAAGGAAATTTTGAAGCATTAAGGTAGGCAGCATTTAATTTAATTCAATTGGTTTAATTAGACAATTACATTTAATTGATGAGAGTATATATTATTCCTTGGTGATTTTGCTCATTCAGTCAGAATAAGTCTATTTCTAGAGGAAAGCACGTACTGGATGATTTTACCTGTTTTTGTGGATTGAAAGCTAGACCAGTTAACTGTTTTTTGTTGTTTTTTTTTTTTAATTTAGACTTTTGCAACTGAGTTTTCCATTTTTATGTGCATAATATGTATTATGTCTTAAGTCCTACTGGCAGTTGTGGAGGAGTATCAGTATTTGTCAAAGATGCCATCACCTCACAATAGATTCCTTGGGACACCACATGTGAACACCAAGAAGTCCAAATCACCCTAAATCACTTCATAGCTAGCTGTAGAACACTTTGTCTGTCCCATTCTGAGCATGATAGTTATCTTAACAGATTAGCTGAAATTCCCATTAAACTCAAGACCTTTCTACTGGGGGACTTTAACATTCCATTATTAAACTGGCTGATTTTTATTGCCAGTGGTTAGTATGCCCAGTGCTTCCTTGACAATATAAATGCTAACTCTCTTTTGAAAAAAGTTAACCATCCTACTAGAGGCTCTAATATCCTGGATCTGGTCCTCACAGATATGACCACTTCTTGCACAGCTCCATACTTATCATGTATTGTTAAATCAGACCATAACTTTTACTTTAAAACTGTTGGTACTTCCCTTGTAAATATTTCTTTGTCTAGGGACTTCTTAATAACAAACCATCTTCAGTTACTTAAAAAAATTCTGTTCTAATCCTTCTCTGAAAGATCCTATGCCTCGGACTTCTACTCATACTTAATTACTTTTATTGATATGGCAGAGTTCAAATAAACCGAGGCAGAAAATGTATAAATATATTATATAACAAGAGAAAGAAACTGCTTAATGTTTATAAGAGGTCTTCTACCCCCCATTAAGAGCACACTTTAGCAACTAACAAAGAGTTAAGGGAACCATTAGGAAGCTCAAACCTGAGTATGACCTTAAAATAGCCACAAAAACTAAAAATAACCAAATCTTTCTTTAACAGTGTCATGATGTTAAGAACTAACAGGCAAGTCTACTCACTGCTAGTGCAAAATACAACTACAGTCTCTATTCCATAGAAAATAGCTAATATTCTAACTAACAAATTTAGTTCAAATTTTACTCCACCCACAGTTTCAGTAATCCCACAGGCTCCACAATCCCAGCCATCCCCATTAATTACTATGAAACAAGTTCTGTCAGCACTTTCAAAAACTAAGAATACTTATCTTGGGCCCTGACAACATACCAAGGTGCCTGATTATCAGTGCCAAATATGGATTTTCTGAACCCTACTTAAACCCTTTAATTTAAGCCTCTCCACTCATTACATTCCTGAAACCTGGAAAACGTCAATTGTAATGCCATTACACAAGAATGGCCCAACCATTGACCTGGTAATTATAAGACCCATTCATCTCCCTAGCCTCATATATAAAGCTGCAGAACAAATTGTATCAGACTTCTTTAATCTGGACATTGAAAATCTCTCAACCTTGCACCATCATCAATTTGGTTTTATTAATGGAAGGTCCTGTCTCTCTAAACTCATTACTTTCTTTGAGAAAGTAAATGAAGCAGCGGATATTGGTTATGCACTGCATACAACATATCCAGACCTGGCCAAAGTCTTTAACACTATTCCATATGCAATCAGTATTGATACACTTGTAAATCTGAATATAAATCCTTACATTATGTGCCTGATATCTGTCTGGTTGTCTGATAAAACCCATGTGGAAGAGTAGCAGGTGCCACTTCTGAAAGCAAAACAGATACCAGTAGTGTACCAGAGGACTAGGTTTTGGACCTTCTCTTATATGGCATATATCCCTCAGACCTTCAGGCCAGCATTTCTGGCCTGTGGTTAACTAGGTGTGCAGATGACTGTAAATTGGGTGTTATTTGATCTTCAGCTGACTCACAATTGCTCCAAAGCACTGTGGACCATGTTAACTTACTAAGTATAAGGGACAACCTGTGCCTAAAAAGGCATTTCCAAATGGTTGTCTCAGGCTATTACTTTTTTTTTTTTATTGTTACCACAAGAAAACTATTCCAGGCAGCGTCAAGCATCAGTGTATTAGAGCCTTGACCTCATCTGGGCATGTTGGAAAGGACTGCATTCTTGAAATATTTAAGAAGCAGAAACTTGATCCACAGTATATACTTCTACAAAGCGCTACAAACTTGACTCCTTTTCCAGGTCTAGATTTATTTATTTATTTATTGATATTTGATTCCCGGGAAAGTCTTGACTTTGTTGAAGCCCATTTTCAGTGGAGACCTGTGGAGAGAAACTCCAAATTATTACAAAACATTTTAAGAACAATAATTTTACAATCTTCAAAAATAAAACATCTGCAGTTTAAATAATTAAATTAGTTATGAAACAGTGGTTACAAATCTGCTGCTGTATCTTTCGGCTTTTCCCGGTTAGGGGTTGCCACAGCGAAACTCTGGTCCGCTAATAATTGGTAATTGATTTTTACATGCCGAGTTACCAGCCCTGATGCACAACCTTCAACGAAGGTACAGCCATTCACACACGTCTCCACGCAGCAGACGCTCTAGCTGAGAATCGAACCGGACAGCGTCTTACTGTGAGGCGACAACTCTACTATACAACGTATATGACAATCATTTAATATTTACAGAAATTTTATACAGTTTGTAGAGAAATTAAAGATAAGTTAGTCTAGTAGAAATAGGACTTGCAATATGAAGTGAGGGAAAACAGGCTTATGGCATATTTAGAGAGAAAGTCAGGGAAGAGAATTTGATAGCAGTAAGGCGGTATAAGGAATGAAAAGATACTTGCTCACATTTAAGAATATAGTTTATCTTAGTTTTGAGCAAGAACAGAGCTAGACTTTAGCAAGGAAGTCTTTTTGAAAGATGGGAGGGAGGGAGGGTATAGACCTGAAGGACACAGGTGAGGAGATCCAGGCCATAGCAACTTTGTACAAGTACAGACAATGCTCAGCAGATTTGCTAGGTTTCTAGACAGGAGTTTTTGGTTACTGGATCACAATGACTGACTGGGAACATAGTTGTGTAGAATGTTTTTTAGTGCTAGACAGTCAGATGGTTGTTGGATAATTTTATAGGTGGTAAGAAGCTGTGTATATGTTAGCTGATGTGGCATTTCTAACCAATTTAGGTTTTTCAGTGCTATATAGTGGTGGGTTCTGAAAGGGGTATGTGCTGCAAATTTAGCAACTTTGTTATAGCACTGTTCATGTTTTAATTTTTGTGAAACCTGGGGGTTAGTAAGGATGGGATCAGCATAAAAAAGAGTGGAAGGAGGTAAAGTATAGTTTTAGTTGTGTCACTGAGAAAGTTTTTGGCTGTATAAAGCTTCCCTAGTTTTTGATGAGTTTTTCTTATGCAATTTTGTATATGCAGGTTGAATATAAGGTTTTCATCCATTATCACCCCTAATAGTTTGCTATGAGAAATTACTTCAGTGGTTGTATTATCAAGTGTGGGGACTTTACATTTTTTTTTCCATGAGAGAGGGATTTGGCGAAAAAAGTAGTAGTTTGGGCTTTTTTGGTTTGAGCATGAGTTGTGAGTTACAGAGTCACGTTTCACTGGCTGTTAAAGCTTCCAGAGTATTTTTTGAGGTGTAACATATTGTCAGATGTACAAAAGAGAGTAGAATCATCTACGTATTGTATTAGGGTGGCCTGTTGTGTGGATGTATCGAGGGTGTTGGTGAAAATGTTAAACGGGGGGGGGTAACAAGTCTTGTGCTACACCAGTGATGACTGGGAGATAAGGAGAGAACATGGAGTGCCATTTTACTACCTGATACCAAATGGACAGGTAGAATTTGAACCACAGAAGGGTGGGCTGAGAGAGAGAGAGATGTATTGAGAACATCAAGTAGAAGTTTGTGGTGAAAAACTGTGTCAAAGTCTTTAGGCCAGACTAGAAATAATGAAGAAACAAGTTTTCTGTTATCTCTAGCTTTATTGATGATATGTATAGGTTAGAAGGGCAGTGTTAGTGCTGTATGAAGGAAGGAAGTCATGTTGTGTAGGGGATAGGCGTTCTTCTGCAGGTGATAGTCTAGCAATTGTTTTTGAATATGTTTTGGTGAAGGGAGATGAGTGCCATAGGTCTAACGTTATTAATGTCTGTTGAATGTTCTTTTTTTGTGCAGAGGTATAATGTGCATCTTTTTCCATAGAGAGAGGGGAAAGTGGTATTTCTGGATTGACCTAGTTATCAGGATTGAGACAGGATATGCAATGGGTACTGGCTGTATTTTTATGTATTCTCTTGCAAGGTAATCAGCTGAAGAACAGCATACTTTGTTTAAGAGTAGTTTTATATAGGATATGGGCACAGGTTTGAAGGTAAAAGTGTGTATGGTGATATATGGCTGTTGGGCAGGGTTGGATTAGATGTTGAGAAATCCTTGGTTAGCAATGCTATACTATCTATAAAATAAGACTTTAACTGTATTGAACTGTATTGCAATTTCAAGTGGTTAGTTATCAGGAAAGGGGTTTGGGTTGAATTTTTGGCCGGGATATAAGATTTTTTTTAATGAATGTCCAGAATATTTTAGAGTTGTGTTTAGTATTATCCTGAACATGTTATTATAGTATAGTTTATTTACCTTAATGTATTTGCTTTTTAGTATGATTGTGAAGCATTCTGAATTTTTCAAGATATTGAGGTGTTTTATATTTTTGCTATTCTTTCCATGCTTTTTCTCTATCCTGAATTAGCGTTCTACTGTTTGGATAGCCAAACTGCATTATTAGTTTATACTCTCTTTCCTCTAGGAGTTGCAGGGCTGTTTAGGATATTTAGAAAAGTTATACTGAATTCAATTACAGCATTATCTATGGGAAGGATTTTTAGGAAGTTCCAGTTAATAGTGTAGTAATGAACATTTCTGGGTTATACTTGGAAAGGTTACGTATTGTTTTGTAAATATGCTATTTAACTGGATGTGTGAGATGTCTGGTCATATAGACTGGGTGATGATCAGTGAGAGAGCCTGACATTGTACCTATGGTCGAGTATTTGCTAAGGCCTGATACTAGGATCCAGTCTAATAGAGAATTTTATGTCTTACTATGTGTGAGATTATTAGTTGTGTGAAACCATACAAGTTCATGCCAGGTGTAGGGTAGTTTGCGTTTATGTCCAACCAAATGACATTCACATCACCTAGTAATATTTTTACTTGTGGAAATGTTATGGATACCCAGTGTAGGATATTTCCCAGTACAGCTGCATTGTCATCGGGAGGATATGAAGGACTGTAATCCATATTTGTTTGTAATTGTTTATTTTGAGGAAAGCAATAAGAAGCTCTGCTGAACTGAATGTTGCTGTTGGTTTGCTGTAAGAATACATTTGATAGCTATTGGGAAATATTAAAGCAATGCCATCACCTTTCCTCTTTATACAATAAAGATGATTAGAGCCAGGCGGGATAACTTTGGAGTAATTTATGCTGGGTTTAGTTCAAGTTACAATTTCAGAGAGAGAATATCAGGCTTGTGATGGGTAATTCAGGCATGTAGTTCAACAGTTTTATTTCTTATACATCTAACATTTATTGCAGCAAAAAATTAGATCATCAGGGTTGGGGATTGGAAGTTGGGTAGCAGAAAGTGTGTGGGAGAGAATTATCTTTGTGTTCATTGTGATAGGTGGGGCCAGGATTATGGTGTATATCTCCTCCTAGAAGGGTTATAGTATACTTGCTGTTTGGAGAGGATTCTTGCACTTAATTTTGTTTTGCTTTGAGTTGATCAGTCTGTACCTGGAATAAAGTTGAAGAGTAATAGGTTTGGTGCAATGTGTGGAGAGTGTAAAGAGGAAGAATGGATAGGTGGTTGGTTGGGGCAGAGTTGGAGAGATGTTGACAGATGAATTATTGAGTCATGGTAGCATGAAACATGGCACAGTAGGAGGAGAAGAATAGAGGATAAGCTGAAAAGTATCATAATTAAGCATAAGAATCTGTATTTTATAGATGCAAGGTAGTGGGGAAGTAGCAGTGAAGAAGGAAGCAAAAAGTTGCATGACAATAGGAGTTTCAGTGATGGCAGATTCTGAAAGCTGGAAGAGGACTGGTTAAGGAGAAAAGTATTTTTCATAAATGAAGAGAGTTATGTTGTCCTTGTGTCTTATCTGGAATGTAAACAATAGAGGGATAGGAAAGGCTAGAGTATAATGTAGTCATAATAAGAAAAAAATGAGGTTTTAATTGGGAAAAGAAAAAGATACAGTGTGGAACAGATAGGTACTGTTAAGGAGGGCTGTGATTATGATTGGATATAGTGCAAAGCAGTACGGAAGGATGAAAGATTGTTGGAAATGGGACTACTTAGCTCAAAGGACCTTTACCTGGCATGTGATATCAACAGAACTTGCTGGAGAGACAGATTTGTCTCACAGAGGTTGCCCCACTTTTGAAACACGCTTCCTATTCATGTTAAACAAAGCCCCTCATTTGGCCCTATTTAAGCGTAATTTGGACAATTGAATGGGTAACTGGAAATTCACCCCATGGTTTCCACCTGTGTCCCTCTTGGACAGGAGTAATAGCTGCTGATTTTAGTGTCTGCTTTAAGCAGACAATATTGGGAACATGGGTTGAACTTGGCTAGGCTTGTAAGGGCGCTGGGGCTATTAGCCTAGTAACCTCCTGTAATCGTAAAAATGAAATAGAGATAGGATGTAGCAAACAAGGAACAAAAGTGTCTATATAGAAGTAGGAAGGTCATTTGGGGAGGGGTTTTGGAATAAGAGTCACAAGTGAAATGTATATGTAGGAAGTATAATAATAGAGTAAGAGGAGGTGGGTTAGAATAGGGGATAGGGTTGGGGGAGTGAAGAGAAGCCAAGCAGAGCGGGCTTCCCACCCTCAGGTTAATTAATAACTGAGAGCAATCAGTTTGTAGCCAGAACAAAGCAATTAATAAAGAGATGCAACTAAAACATGTTGTCTTTTCCTGAAACTAAATAACTGGCATATACAGTATAATCTACTGGTTAAGCAAAAGGTTACAGTGGCGAACTTAGTAAGAGGTTTTTAGAGTGTACAGACTATTTCCCAGGGACTTTTGATCACAGATCAGGTATATATTTAACTGATTAATATTAATTCACAGCAAGGTTCTTCATGATAAATATGTTTACATTAAATAATTCATACGACTGAAGAACCAGATGAAACCAACAAATAAAAAACAGTAGATGGTAAAAAAACTCCTTTATTTGACCCAATGGATTCAGTTAAGCACTTTCATCCCTAGTTTACATCACGGAACTTCTTCAGAACTACAATACAATACTAAAATCACATTTAATATAGTCACATCAATTAATTCTGCACCAATAGGGGTAATTAAAATCACAAACCCAAATTTAACCCTTAAAATGCTGAATTTTCAAAAGACAAGAAATATTAGTAAATTCATTTAACCCTGGATACACAAAGGGATTAAAACGCAATTGCCATTTCAATTTGCAAAGTTCAAGATTCTCTGGTAAAACTCTTCCCTGAGCATCTGGTATTAATTACTGTATAACTAAAACAAAATTCAAGTCCACTACACTCCATTATGTGTTTACTCGGAGCCTTAGTTTACTTTCCTTTTTTGATGTCTGTAAGATGTTCATACATCCTGTCACGTAAACGCTGAGGTGTCTTTACAATATAGAACACTAGACATGTCATGCACTTTGCTAAGTGAACTACATTAGTGGACTGGCAATTAAAATGACCGTTAATAAATAACCTAAAATCATAAAAATTAAATTTGGCACCTGTAATAAGACTGTATGGACATAATGTACACATTCCACATTTAAAATTACCAGATAGCCTATTTCCTAAGTTTTTTATTTATTGGTTACATTAAATAATGACAACATTCTCAGTAAATTTTGCTAAGATCATTCTCATTCCACTTTCCTATTTTTGTAAGCTAAGGTATTCTACCCATATAGCTAAGGCTACTACTGCAGGACCCATGGATGCAGTATTTTTAGCTTTGGATATTACTTTTAGGATTTTGCAGGTGAGTTGTATCTTGAGGAATAGACAAAGTAGAGAAAGGGCTAAAGTTGTCGGCCAGAAGGTTTGCTACATCTTCAGGTTCAGTGCAGGTAATATTCACAAGCAGTTCAGTGCATTTTTGCATTGTGCTTTTGAGATTACAAACATTAACTAAAAAAAAAAGGCATTGTGATTGTCTTTAACTTTATTATCTATTTTAGCCCCAAACTTGGCTTTGGTGGATTTTATTAAGTTCCTGAGTTATTACAGTGACAAGGGTTCTAACATTCTGGGAATTACTTTTCTTACCTTTGGTCAACATTTTTTTCCTTTTATTTTAAAGCTTGTTGATATTACAGTTCCACCTTGTGGGATTGTTTTTGGGGTTTGCCCTGAGCTTAGTACAGGTGGTATAGTATGATGGTGAATATTTCAGTGTATTCAGTAGTTAACTAGGTTTGGTGGAGATTTGAATATTACCAATACATCACTTAGGTAGTTTGTCTTACAGAAATGTCTTAAAGTAACTTCAAGACATGATGGAGCTCTTGCACTGTATGTCCAAGACATGTATGAGCCTAGCATCGAGCAGCATGCTACCTTCTCCAAGGATGATGCCGCGATATGAGCAAAAAATAATTGACTTCAGTAATTGGTTTAGTTTTTGATGTCATCCAAAGGGAGTCAATATTTGTCAGCCTGTGAGGATGTAATTGACAGGCCATGCTGCTTCACCAGGATGACCTGCATCTGTCTCCTTTATGGGGTTGATTATTTTCAAAAAACAGGTTCGGGAAAGTGACTCGGTAGCTGGCACAAAGAAACTATATCAGTTTGCGAGGCAAAGATGGAAAGATAAAGAAGATAGTCAGACACCTTTCATAAGGGATGCCAGCAGCAGTCTGCGTACCAGTCCACAGGGCTTAAAAGGCAGATGGAAGGAGTATTTCCAGCAGCTTCTGAATGAAGAAAAGACCACAGAAGTTGTACTGCTACAGAAACGGCCTGCAATGAGAGAAGAAGAGGAGCCCACCCTAGAAGTAAGAATAGCAGTAAGGAAACTGAAGTCAGGGAAAGCAGCAGGCTCAGATACAGTCACAGTAGATATGATAAAGATGCTTGGTGAGATAAGGGAGAAACAGCTCCTGAGGGTACTTATAGCAGTGTGGAGAGAAAGATGTATCCCAGATGACTGTAGAATAAGCATACTCATGCCAGTGTACAAGAACAAAGGGGTCATCCACAACTGTGGGCAGTACAGAGGCATCAAACTCCTGTCACGTTGCATGAAAGTTCTGGAGAGGGTGACTGATAAATGGATACTCAGAGTAGTAGAATGTAAGATGGGAGATGAGCAGTTCAGATTCAGATCAGGGTGCAGTAAAACTGCCCCAATGTTTGCAGTGAGACAGATAGTTGAAAATAAGTGATAGATGAGGAAAGAGTCCAACTGGGCATTCCTAGACTTGGAGAAAGCATATGACAAAATCCCAAGAAAGCTGATTTGGGCAGTACTGCAGTGGTTTGAAGTCCCAGAAACATTGGTAAAATTAGTGCAGGCTGTGTGCAAGCACCCAAGTACAAACCATGTTTGGTCTCACAGAGGGGTTCCCAGTGGGAGTGGGTATGCACCAGGCTTCAGCTCTGAACCCACTGCTGCTCATAGTGGCAATGGATTACATTAGCAAACAGATCAGAGGAAACACAGCAAAAATGTTACTGTATGCAGATGATGTGGCATTACTGGCAGAGTCTGAGCAAGAACTTCAGCAAAGGGTAGGCAAATGGAATGCAAAACCGAAGGCACATGAGATTAAAATAACCACAGATAATACAGTGGTAATGGCAGCAAATTGGGGGAAATCAGAAGAAGCTTAGAATTGAGCTAGAAGGGAAGATAGTGGAAGAGGTATAATAGCTTCAGATATCTGGGAGGGATGGTTGAGGAGAAGGGAAATATGAATGAAGAGATGAAAAAGAGAATCAGAGGGGCTGCAGCCAACTGGCATAGAGACTCAAGTGTAGTCTATGACGGAAGAATACCGAAGAAGCTGAAAAGTAAGGTGTACAAGACAGTGGTGTGACTAGTACTACTGTATGGTTCAGAAACCTGGGCAGTAAAGGCAGAGCAGATGAGGAAGCTAGAGGTGATGGAGATGAAGTACCTGAGAAGGGTGGTAGGATGCACACTGTGGGACAAAGAAATTATGACATAAGAGCAAAAGCCAACGTAGATCCAATTGCAGAAAAGATCAAAGAGAACAGATTACTGTGGTTTGGACACGTGCAGAAAAGTAGAAGACAATCTGCTGAAGACGTTTTGCAACAGACAGGAAATGAGGACATAAAGCAAAGAGGCAGATGGATTGTGTGAAAGAAGATCTGCAACAGTCAGACATAAATGTCAAAGATGGCAGGAGTGTGGCATTGAATTGAGAGAGATTGTGATAGCTAACATGATACCCTGACACATGTAGAAAATGGGAAAAAGGGAGCTGATGATCAGAAACCTGCAAATACTGGACCAGTCTCAGTTTGGATTCATCAAGGACAGGTCATGCTTACTCAACCTGGTGGATATTTTTGAAAAGGTCACCAAAGCAGTGGATGAAGGTAAAAAAGTACATACTGTATACCTTGACTTGACCAAAATTTTTGACACAATCTCCACTCAGGTGTAGTAGAAAAACTAAGTACACTGCAAATAAACCCCTATGTCACCCATTGGATTGCCAGCTGGATCATGGATAGGATGCAGGAATTCTTAATAGGGGAAGTTGCCTTCAGAAAGAGACCGATCACCAGTGGAGTCCTCCTTGGTGCTGTTCTGGGACCTCTCCTGTTTGGCATTTACTTTTGTAAATAAAAAGCCAATACCAAAGGGCTCTGGCTAGCTAAATTTGTGGATGACTCTCAACTAGGAGTGATTGTTAATGCTCCAAATGACTTAGCCATCCTTCAGGAAGGTTTGATCCAAAAAATAACTGGTGCCAAAATCATGGATTAATACTAAATGCAAAAACATGCATCATTGTTTCCTTTGGGAAGTCATCTAGCCCAGGCAACTACCACATTGGAAATGCACCCCTAAGTGTTAATCCAGTTGGTCATAGTTTGGGATATTTTTTCACTGTACTTTGTATCCTATGGACTGCTAAGAGGTGAACTGTGGCTGGAATAGAAGGCATCCTTTGACCCACTACTGATGAATTTCCTGCATGTCAGCAAGTCAAACAACATCAGAAATACTTGGTCTAGGGGGATGTAAATCTCTTCTACAACACCAACAGAATGGTTTGGAGGGACATGTATATCTCACAGAAGATACTGCTGTTCTGGGACAGACTCCCCATCCACATAAAACAAAGTTAATCCCTATCCATCTTCAAGCGCAACTTGGATCTATGGATGGGAATTAGTAAATTTACCCCAGGACTGCCCCCTGTATTACTAATGAACATCTACAGCTCCAAAATGCTTTATCCTCTGCATGGGTCCTCAAATTATCCGTGGTTTGATCCCAGTTATTCACATTAGGAGTAATGCATAATTATTGACCACTGGATGGGTAAGGCCAATCTCCAATCAAATGGGATAGGTTCATTTGAGCACAAAAAGAGAAATTGCCTAGGTTCAATGTAGCCTGCAAGGGCAGTTGGCCTAGTACATATGAACCTAGGAACCTATATACCATTGACAAGAAAATGAAAAAAAAGAAAGCAAGCAGGCAGCAATAGAGAATAAGAACTGAGAACCTTATATTTATAATAGGTAAAGTTTTTATTACAAATATATATTTAATTGGCATTTTAAGTAATTTATGAAAATGTTAGTTTTTATATATGATTTTTACTTCTTTAACCTTTCAAATCATAATGCTTTGATTAATTGATCATTCTAAAGAAGTCCCAGATATCCAGGGATGAAGGTGATTAATGGTCTTGATTTTTATTACTTTCTGTTTTGACATTAGATTCATAGTTTAGATACCAAACTAATTCTTGCTCTTATGAGAAAAGATGCTCAGAATGAAGTGGAAATGAGAGAGAGGCTTCTGAAGCATATGCACATTGAGGAAGGATGTAATAGAGTGAAATGTGCCATTAAAGGTAAATGCAGGTTGGTCAGAAAGAGATGGAGCAAGCATTTAATGATGAGTACTGTGCAAAGTTTTGTGGTACAGAAGGTACAATTCAGAAAGAAGAATGAAACCAGGTGTCTAGAAAAAGTCTCAAGTCACATAACATATAAGTACATAGTTTAGTTGGAACACTTGCCACCACAAAGGTACAAGCAATCAAAAAACATTACTACCCAGCCAAGCCTGAAGCCCAAGTAGAAAACCAGTTGAATTTATAAACCACTGAAACAGTAAGTAGTCCCTATTTGCTAAATTTGTCTGAAGCCATAGCCTCTGACAATATTAGATGCTTTCAGCAGAAGTATTAACAAGATATCCTTTCCTAAGGCATAGAATCCACAAGGATGTGAGTTTTTGTCTTTTTTTGTCAAAAGCATAAAAAAAAACAAAGCAAAACAATGATGGTTTGTATGTCCAAAGTACCAAAGATGTTCAGATCTTCACACACTATTTTTCCTACACTTTGCTGGTACAAAGTGATGCAAAAGATGCTGTGGGAATTAATGATTTAAGGTCTACTTTGTTTAGTATTCTACCACAGTTAACAAATACAATAAAATAAACCACATCCATCAACATCTGATAGTGACAAATAAAATGCCTAAATGGGTTAAGTCAGCTGTACAATCCAAGATATGCTCAAATATCAAGCAGGCTGTTTAGATATTCATCCTTTCTACAATTATTTACCTTTTGTGACCTATGGGTGTCACTTGAGGCAGCAGGATAGAATGAGGGGATAGATGACATTATCTTAACCTCCATCCCTAGAAAAGGAAAAACTCACTAAGAGGATTTCAAATAATCCAGCCTACTTTGTATTACCATGTGGCAGACAACCACATAAACTGCAATTATTTGGTTAATTCAGATATTTCAAATAGTATCAGTGGGCAGGGGTAATTTAAAACTTGTAAAGCAGAGAAAAGAAAACTTTAAATGATAGCCTTACTAAACATAATAATAGCTATCCTGTATGTAAAAATGAGGACTTCTAAATCCTAAGGACGCTGAGCAGAGTTCAGTCTTTCTGTGGCAATTCCATTATGTTTCTCAGTAATTGTTTTAAGTTACCATTAAGCTATTCTGACTGGATTAAATGATTCATAGATAAAATTTGTAACAGTTCACTTAAATTAAACAAATTGTTAACAGTAAATAAAACTTGTAAGATTACAGCTGAGACAGATGTTGATTCAGTTTCTAAGATTATGAAGCTATTTTGTTGCAAGTAAATAGCCCTGGCTTGTGGCTGTCATGCTGTCTATTTAAGTATGAATTTGCTATCTGTGTGTGTACTTCTTTATATGTTATGTAGAAACAATCAATTAAACTTCATGATGTAATATGTTTCTATCTATAGAATCTCTCACCATAACATAATAAGGTGATGTTATGACATTAATATTTGGCTGCTGCATTCTACTCATGTGTCTCCATACTAACTTTATTGAACTTTGTACATTTGGCTCTGGTTCCAAATTTAACAGATGAAAGCTTTTCAAGTGTTCTGTACCTTTGTTTGTTCTTTTTAATTATAAACTGAATTTCAAAGTTTGATTGTTTTGCCCAAATCTGTTGTATAATAGCAGCTAGCAAATAACTTTGAAGAGTCAACAGTGTTATAAGACAAACATTAAAAGCATGGCTATGTGCAAATATCAAAGATTTCTTGACTAATACAAATGAGACTGTCTTTACCAAGGAGAATTTTTACCTTCAAGCGTAACATAGTGGCATCAGTGGCAGATGCTGTAGGAAGCCATCATTGTAGGTCTCCTATATATTTCAGACATTTTAAAAGAAACATGGAATTTCTTAAAAAAAACACATAGTTCAATATACTAACTCAAAGCATCTTTTACCTATTTAAAGAAAATAAATGGCTTTCATTTCAAAAAATTGTATTAGTAGAGGTGTGATGCCCCTGCACTGACCCAGTAATCGAGGAGCTTCAGTCCTCACTACTGGCAATAGTGGGGGACATGCACAATGGGAGGATGACAAGTACACACACAGTAAAATGCAATTTCCCTTAAGAGTACACAGAGACCACAGTCAAACTGGGGCTGGTCTCTCTGCCTCTTTCCACAGATCCCCAATAAGACTCCCCACTGGCACAGCTGTAAAGTTGATACCTTAGCCAGGGTTCCAGGCCAAGTCCTCTAACACTCTCTCTGTCCATCCAGTGCTTTGGGTGCCTGTCCAAGTAGCTGACATACACATACTTTGAGATTTGTTTTACACACACACACACACACACACACACACACACCTGGGGAAGGCTGGCACAGGTTTGGTAGATATGCCCCATTTTGCCCAGATTATAAGGTAATTATCACTGCCACCAGAATCCCTACATTTCAGCTACTATAAGGCCCTTACAAAGGGTGTCCAATCCTACTGTGTAATGTTACTATTAATCCAAATGGTAGTCTGACCAAGACTTGCAAGGCTATTTAGAAGTGGCCTGTACAGTGCCACCAAATACATATGCAGTACTCTGAGCGTAAATATGTCTCATGAATTTCAGCCACAATAGGTTTAAATGTATTTAATAATAATTAATAAAAGAACAAGACAATATTCAGTAAATCAACAGTCATTCCACAGTTCAAAACCACAGGAAGTATTTAAAACAACAATGCAGGATAGTCTCAAATAAATACAGAAAACATCTAAACCTATCTTTACTATATTCCTAACTATATCTAAAAAAGTTACTATGCCCTAAAACATTTACTTAAAGAGCAAGGCAAGTGTCGATCGTGATGATGAGTGGATGTTCTTGCTAGGTCCAAGACAAAATACGAAAGGCCCAGTCTCTCTCTGAGAGAGTTCTTAAATTAATATCAAATATTGCTGCTGGGTTAGCTTGGGTGACAACACTTTTTGTCACCTGACTTAAGTTTCCAAGCTAAACCCCCCCATTTTAGCATTTGATATCTCCTTGTAAAAAATACATAGCCTTAAAATGTTTACAGTTGCTAGAAGACACAAAACAATAAAACACTTATAAAACATTGCAGAAGGTACCATAGTTCTAGACATCCTGTCTCCTTGCTGTATTGAAACTGAGAGAAAACATCTTTTGTTTATGGCCCAGTTATAAAGTAATTTAACCTCAACTATTTTTAAGTTTGCAAGTTATCTTCTATGTTCCAGCAGGGTATGCTGTGGTTACATTCTTGAACATACAGTTCTGTATAAACCATATCAATATTCACAAATTACATAAAATTATTTACAAAATTCCACATAGCTGGGCTGGCAGTGTGATACCCCACCCCCCTGAAAACTCAAGGTAGTTTTTCAAGTGAGCGTTGAGAAACATTGCTTGAGAGGGTTGAGCCTGTCTGGGAATACCTTACCCCATTTTTTTCTTGAGAGCCCATTTGCATTGGCATTGCTAACCCCATTGCAGTGCTGCACTGTCAAATCATATAGATTCTTAGGTAGGTACTAAGCTGTTGGCCCTAGAATGTATATAAGCCTAGACGAAAAGGTACCCTGGCCTTCGCCACCCAAGAAAGTTATGCTTGCAACCCTAGGCTCCACCTTGGCATTTTGCTGGCTGGCTCAATGTAACCATGTTAAGGGATTGTGGTCTGTAACTACAGTGAATTTCCTTCCATACAGATAAGGCTGAAGTTTCTGCAGTGCCCACAATATAGCTAGACATTCCTTTCCTTTAGCTGCATAGCATTCCTCCTTGGATTGGAGCCTACAACTGAGATATACCACTGGTTGCTCCTTTCCCTCTGAGGAGACCTGGCTGAGTACAGTCCCCACCCCATGGTTTGAAGATTCTACCTGCACAACAAATTCTTTGCTGCAGTCTGGACTGGCAAACACAGGGGGTCCTCCCAAAGCTCCTTTCAACTTCTGGAATGCCTACTCACATGCTGGGGTCCACACTATCTTATCTGGCTTGTTTGTCCTTGTCAAGTCTGTGAGGGGAGCAGCTATGGTGCTATAATTGGGGACAAACTTTCTGTTGTGCCCTGCTGTCCCTAAGAATCCCCTCACCTGCTTTTTGGTAGCAGGGGCAGGCCATGCCTGAATGGCTTCCACTTTGGCACGTTCTGACCTGATCTTACCACTCCCCACTCAATGTCCCTGGTAGGAGTCCTCTGCCATACCCACCTGACATTTGCTTGGCTTAATGGTCAACCCTGCCCTCTGTAGTCTGCCCAGCACCTCCCTGATAATGCTGAAGTTGCTCTTGCCAGGAATGGCTTAAATGACGATATCATCTAGGTAAGCAAGGACAAAATCTCCTGCACTTCCTCAGATATGATCTACCAGCCTCAGAAAAGTCACTGTGGAATTTTTCATCCCAAAGGGCATCTTTGTGAACTCATACAAGCCAAATGTAGTAACAAATCTGACCTCTCTGTAGCACTGGGAGTCAAAGGCACCTGCCAGTAACCCTTGGTAAGATCAGTAGTGGTAAGATACTTAGCCCCGTCCAGCCGCTATAGGGCTTCATCTGTCCTAGGCACGGAGTAAGCATCTGACTATGTTTGACTATTGAATTTCCTGTAGTCCACACAGAACCTGGTGCTGCCATCCTTCTTCGGTACCAGCACCAGTGAAGAGGCCCAGGAACTGCTGGACTTCTGAATTCTCACTAGTTGTAACATTTCCTGTATCTCCTCCCTCAGACTCTGTTTGACTTTCTCAGGCACCCTATAAGGGGAATGCTTAATATGCCTTTGGTGTTCTGTATCCACATGGTGCTGTACTATCTGGGTGCACCCTGGTTTCCCAGTTAACATGTTCCCAAACTCCTGTAACCTGGGAAGGGGATAACTGCTGGGAGCTGGGACATTGCTACCCCTTCCACTGAGGTGTCAGTTTGAGTCTCACTGAGGAGATCATTCACGAGGTCCACCTCAGACTCCTCCTGCCATCCACTGTAAACATTCAGCACAAGGGCTTCTCTATCATAGTAAGGTTTCATCATGTTAACATGGTACAATTTGTGCCCCTGCCTCCTGCCTAGCAGTTCTACCATGTAGTTAACATCACTGACCTTCCTTATCACCTTGTAGGGTCCCTCCCAAGCTGCCTGTAGCTTGTTGTGGCTAATAGGAATGAGAACCATTACCTGCTGCCCTGCAGCATACACTCTAGCTCGAGCATTCCTGTCATACCAGACCTTTTTCTGCTGTTGGTGTTCTGTCATGATCCCTTGGGCCAAGCCCATGAGTTCCCTGACCCTTGTCCTGAGCTTTAGTACATATGCCACAACAGACTCCTTGTGGGATTCACACTAACCCTCCTACTCATCTTAAATCAAATCTAGAGATCCACTCACCCTATGCCCATACAGCAACTCAAAGGGTGAAAAACCTGTGGATTCCTGGGGAACCTCTCTGTAAGGAAACAACAGATGGGGCAGATATTTGTCCCACTCCCTCTTGAACTGGTCTGCAAATTCTTGTAGCATCATTTTGAGTGTAGAGTTTATCCTTTCAACAAGACCATTAGTCTAGGGATGGTAGGGTATGGTCTTTAGGTGCTTAACCCCACAGTGCTTCTACAGACAAGCCAGCAGGTCTGAAATGAAATTGGCACCTCTGTCAGTTAGTAT
The DNA here is from genome assembly GCF_019279795.1 of Protopterus annectens. Taxonomy (NCBI): domain Eukaryota; kingdom Metazoa; phylum Chordata; order Ceratodontiformes; family Protopteridae; genus Protopterus; species Protopterus annectens. The sequence goes on from NC_056743.1 coordinate 298,832,054, forward strand.
TTCTTTTGGGAAACCTACCCTGCTGAAAATCTTTAACAAAGCATTTGCCACATTTTCTGCCTCAATGGAGGACAGAGCCACCACCTCAGGGCATCTGGTAGCATAATCTACTACCACTAGGATATACATTTTCCCTGTGGAACTTGGGGTACTCAGAGGCCCCACAATATCCATAGCTACCCTCTGCAATGGCTCCTCAAACACAGACAAAGGCATCAAAGGACCTTTCACCTTGTCTGCTGCCTTGCCTACCTTTTGGCACTGCTCACAGGTCCTGCAGTACCCTGTTACATCTCTGGAAATCCCAAGCGAAATAAAAATTCTGCTTAATATGTCTCTTTGTACTTTTTATGTCCATAAGACCTGCAAAGGGAATATCATGGGCTAAGGCTAGAAGTGCCAGACAGTAGGCTGTGGGCACTACCAGCTCCTGTATTCTCTCACCCTCTAGCCCTCCCTCAGGGGTCCACTCTCTATACAGTAACTCTTTGTCCCAGTATACAGATTCCCCCTTCCCTTGAGGATCAGGTGCCTCACTAGCTCTCTCCCTCAGGCTTGTAATGTAGGGTCTGAGAGCTGAGCCTGTCTCACCTCTGTCTTTGTAACCCTTCCCAGCTCCCCTTACACAGGAAGTCTGGTATTCTCTGACAGCGGTGCCTCACTGTCAGCCCAGGTACTACTACTCCTCACCTCTGCCCATGCAGTGACTCTGTCTAAGGGAGCATCAGTACCCACAAGCAGCTGTGGCTCACCTTCAGTCTCACTGCTACAGGGTAGCTTCCTCCCTGAAGTAACCACCTCACCAGTCCTGGCTGCAAGTCAGGGTCTCCCTCAGGCTGCCAGGCCCACGTGCTTGTCTTCAAGCCTGACTGCATGTAACTGCATGCACATACTGTACTGCATTATCAAAATCATTCCTTATCAGGACATCTGCAGGGATATCCTTAAACACACCTATGTGCTGTCTTCCTTTCCATCCTTCTAGTCAAGGTGAACCCTAGCCAAAGGTATTTGGAATGGGGTCCCTCGTAAAGCACTGACTGAAGTAGACTGGCCAAGCAAGTAGTGCTCCTCTGTAACCAGTGCAAGCTTCACAATGGTTAGGTCAGAGGCTATGTCTGTCTTAGCAGTAGCCTCTTTCCCATCCACTAAGATAGGATATAACCTCTTGTGGTTGTTTGGTACCCTTGTTGTCTCGAGACAACTTACTGCTGGTATTTTGACATTCCCACTTACTGGCTCTCCCATCTTTTGTTCCGCACCTTGCATCCATGGACATCTATATGCTACATGGCCCCATTGGTTTAACCCTTGGTCGTGGAAGTGTACCTGGACTAGTGGCTTCCCCTGCTATTAGCAAACTCTGTTGGGTCAATCTGGGCTGCCCATCATGGATTCCCTTAGACCCTTGAGCAGCACTGGGTGTCCCTTTCCTATGCAGTGATGCCCTGCTTGCTAGGTATAGGTCTTCCTTCTTCCTCAACACATCTGCAGTATTTCATTGTCTATCAGCTAACCAGATTCTCAAGTTCTTAGGCAAAGTCCTAATGGCTTGTTCCCTTACTAAAAGGTCTGACAACCCTTTAAAAAGTGGTGACCTGACATCCACTCACCCACCTATGAAAATAAGTGCTTAGTTCAGCAACATATTCACACAAACTTTCATCTGCCTTGCATCTGTGCTCATGAAACATTTTCCTAGAAGCTTCAGTTGTTAACTTAAAGCATTATAAAAGGCAGTTCTTTACAATATTATAATTTAAGCAATCAGTATCAGACAATTTAGAAATAGCAGTTATAACTTTACCATGGAGTAAGAGGGTCAGGAAAGTACAGTTTTGTACCTACCATAAATGTAGATGTTCGAAGATCCACATTGCTGCAGTCCTTACACTTGGGGTAGTCCGCTGTCCTCGGTCGGCCCGAATATCAAAGTATAAGGCTGACGTCGGTCAAGGCGCATTAGACTGACATCAGGACGTCAGGGTACAAATGCGCATGACCGACGTCATATCCTCAGTCTTTTCTTGCCCCAGATGTCAGAAGACCCTAACAAGAAAGGTCAAAACCCAAAGACAACAAAACCAACAACCAACCACCCTAGCACTAATAATATGTACAATATATACAATGTACACAATATTTACAATCCAACCCACACAACCGCCTCTAACTACAGAGGGGAAGGAGGGAGTATTGGACTGCAGCAATGTGGATCTTCGAACATCTACATTTATGGTAGGTACAAAACTGTACTATGTTCTTCATCTCACATTGCTGCAGTCCTTACACTTGGGTAGAATCCCAAAGCAGAGGTAAGGGAGGCTGGCACAACTATAAAGAAGCAGGAGCTGCCAAAATGCCCTGTAAAATAGCAGTGGCAAAACCAGCCCTAGATTTAGAGTAAAGTGGAAGGTGATAATGCTTGGAGAAAGTATGCACAGAACTCCAAGTAGCTGCCTCCAAGATATCTTTAGTTGCCACCCCCCCTTAAAAAAGCTGTTGAAGTGGCAGTAGCCCTAGTGGAATGAGGCCTAATCCCAGCTGGAACCTCCTTGCCATGATGGGAATAACAGAAAGCAATGCAAAACCCAATCCACTTAGAAATAGTTTATTTTGACACAGGCTTGCCCTGAGAACTCAAAGCAAAAGAAACAAATAACTGCTGAGACTGCCTGAACCCTTTAGTTCTGCTCAAATAATATCGCAACTGCCTGTGTATATCCAAAGTGTGCAAAATCTTTTCCCCTTTATTTTGGGGGTTTGCATAAAAGGTAGGCAAATGAATAGTTTGGTTTAAAGACACACTAGAAACCACTTTAGGCATAAAGGAAGGATTAGTACGTAAAGATACCCTATCCTTATGGAAAATTAAGAAAGGCTCAACTGCCATAAGGGCCTGCAATTCAGAAACCCTTCTCGCAGAGGTAATGGCTAACAAAAAAGCAGTCTTCCATGATAAATATTTCAACTCAGCAGTAGCTGCAGGCTCAAAAGGTTGTAGAGTGAGTTTCTCCAACACAAAATTGAGATCCCAAGCAGGAGTAGGAGCTCTCCGTGGGGGTCTTATATTCTTTGCCCCTCTAAGGAATTGCTTAAACAAAGGATGAGAAAACAATGGTGGGTCACAATCATAGTGAGCAGAAATTGCTGCAGCATGAATCTTAATAGAAGAGAAGGACAAACCTTTGTCCAATAACTCAGTAAGATATTGAAGAGCCACACTTAAATTAGGCTTAGAAACATCAAATGCTTTTGCTGCACTCCAAAATAAAAATCTCTTCCATTTATCTGCGTACACTTTCCTTGTACTAGGCCTTCTGGCTTCCAAAATAACATTCAAAACTTGCTGTGGAAGCTGAAACCCTCCAGGGTTTAAAACAGAATATGCCAGGCTGTCAGGTGAAGAGAGTGAAGTTTGACATTGAGTAAATGACTGTTCTCCTGAGTCAGCAGGTGTGGAATCGAAGGTAAAGGCCATGGAGGCTCCCATACCAGACTTCTCAGTAGTGGGTACCAATGCTGTCGAGGCCAATCTGGAGCTATTAAAATCATCTTTGGCTTGTCCTGTCTGACCTTCAGAAGTACCTTTGGGAGGAGAGGCAGAGGTGGAAAGGCATACACATGAAGATTGCTCCAATTGAATGAAAGAGCATCCACTTTCCAAGCTGTGGGATGAAAACTTTTTGTGCAAAACTTTGGCAGCTGGTAGTTTAGTGGAGAAGCGAACAGATCTATGTCTGGAGTTCCCCATGACACTGTCAATTTCTGAAATACATGAGGATCCAATTTCCACTCGTGGGGATCCATAATTTGTCTGCTCAACACATCTGCTAAGGAGTTCTGTGCTCGGCAGAAACCTTGCCTGAAGATTTAGCTGTAAACTGAGAGCAGTCTCCCACAAAATCATTGCCTGTCTGCACAGAGGATAAGAATGTGTTCCCCCTTGCTTGTTGATGTACCACATGACAGTTGTGTTGTCTGTTAGAATCAACACCTGCCCTGGAAGAAGTAAATCCTTGAAAGCTATTAATGCAAATTGGACTGCTAACATCTCCTTCAGGTTGATATGTAGATGTAGAAGTCTGGCAGGCCACGTGTCTTGTATCCACTTTCCATTTAGATGAGCTCCCCAAGCTTTGTCTGAGGCATCTGTCGTTAGAATCTGACTCGCCTCTGGCCGGGTCACAGAGAGTCCCTTGTTTAGGTGACATTCCTGAGCCCACCACAAAAATTCCTTTTGAATGCAAGGTATAATCTGAATGACAGTGTCCAAATCTTGGCAGTGCTGTGTCCATACATTTTTGAGATACCATTGTAGCTTCCTCATATGCAGTTTGGCATTGGGAAGCACCAGAATACAAGATGCCATGAACCCCAAGGCTTGAAGGACTGTCCTTGCAGTCAGCCTGGACTGATGAGACAATTGATGGAAGTAAAGTGAAAGATTCTTTTGTTTGTCCGGGGTAAAAAAGGCCATCTGGGATGCTGTATTCAGTCTCACACCCAGAAAGCACATGTCCTGAGAGGGTACTAGACTGGACTTTATTTCGTTCACAGAATACCCTAGGCATCTTAGCACTGCTATCACAAAGTGTAGATGATGAAGAAGCTCTTCTTTTCCTTGAGCCAGAATCAGACAATCGTCCAAATAAGGATAGATCTGTATTCCTCTTAGTCTGAAGAAAGCTATCACTGGAGCCAGAACCTTCGTGAATACTCTGGGCGCAGTAGATAAGCCAAAGGGCAATGCAGAGAACTGATAATGAGAAGTCCCAGCCCGGAAATGTAGATATTTCCTGCAACTTAGCCTGATAGGAACATGAAGGTAAGCCTCCTTGAGATCCAGAGTCACCATCCAATGATCTTTGCCCAGCAGAGGTAAAAGCTGTTGTAACGTCAACATTTTGAACTTGGGAATGTCCAGATAAGTGTTGAGGATAGATAAATCCAAAATTGGTTTCCACGTGTTCCCCTTCTTTGGTACTAGGAACAGGCGAGAATAAAATCCTAGGCCCACTTCTGACAGAGGAACCGGCTGAATGGCTCCTATTTGGAGTAGCAGAGAAATCTGTTTGTGAGCCTCTATTCTTTGCTGAGGAGGAACGTCTGGCATGCCTTTGAAAGGAGGCAAGGTATGGAAATAAAACCTGTAACCTTGGTGAATGATATCCAATACCCATCTGTCTTGGGTAATTAAACTCCAATTTTCTTTGAAAAGTGCCAACCTTCCTCCCAAAGGTGCTGCTAGTCGAGAAGACTCTGGCAGCTGAAAAGGTAGGTCATTGGGTCTGTTTACGAAAGGACTGACCCCTGCTCTCACCCGAAGACTGTGCAGGTGAACTCCCTGTTCTAGGCCTGAAAGAGCCCTGAGCTCTGCCCCTACCCCGTCTAGACCTGCCCCTAGACTGGGAATCATAAGAAGGATATGTCCACCCCTTAGTAGGCCAATTTCTGCTAAACTTCGGAGGCTGAACCTGCAAAAAATCTTTAACAGCCTGCATAGACTTAGCCTTGTCTCCTCAACAGGTGACCCAAATAACACATCAGATTGTAAAGGAGCATCCAAAATCCTTGTCTTAACATGGTCAGATAAATTCTGATCCCTCAGCCAGGCGTGCCTGCGAAGAACTGACCCTGTGGCAGCCACCCTAGACGAGGCCTGTACAGCATCAAAACCACATTGCAAAGAATGCTTACCCACTTGTTCAGAGACATGCACCAAATCCTGTAACTCTTTACAGTCAATACCTTCCGCCAGAGCATCTACCTTAGACTTCAATTGAGACAGTAGATAGTTTTGGTATTTTAACATGTGAAACTGGCAATTTAGAGCCCTCATAGCTAGGGTGGAAGACGTATAAACTTTCTTTCCCCATCTATCCAAAGCCCTAGCCTCTTTATCTGAAGGAACCGGATTTTTAACAACAGAAGCCTTAACACCCTTAGGCCCCTGACTAACAGTTTCTGGGTCCGCCCTAGGACTCTTAAAAAGAAACTTATGAGCTTCAGGCACCCTATGATACCTATCCGGTTTAACAGGAGCAGGAGGCAGGGAATCAGGATTAAGAGAAGCCTCTGCAAACACATCCTCCACAACATCCAGAACAGGAGGTATAGCCAAAGGCCTATGCTGGGGTAAAAACAGAAATTCCCTAAGCCTTTTCCTGGAATCAGAGAAATCCTGACCTTCCCACTTAAAATGCTCCCTCATGGAATGGAGGGTCTCTGAAAAAGAAAAATCCTCAGGAGGAGAAGCAGAAGGAGTAGAATCATCCACATCAGAATCAGAATAAGGGAAATACTCCTGCAAGTCTTCAGCCGAAGACTCTGAAACATCTGAAGCCTGCTCAAAACTCCCCAACTCAGGTTCCACCCTAGGTCTCTTATCAGGAGGGGGCAAAGAACCTCTAATTAAGGTAATCAAATCTTCTGCCATTTTAAGCATATGCTTCTTGGGCACAGATCCTGAAGAACTAGGAGTGACACCAACTGAAGCTAAACCTGGCCTGCCTCTGGGAGAAGCCTTGGAAACAGAAGGCCTAACCACCCTAGGAAGGGAGGGGAGTACAGTAACCTGAGAAGCCCCTTCAGCCTGACTTGCCTCCTGAGAGGCCACATCCTGCAATAACAAGGGCTCCCCCTGGGCCTCCAGAGAAACCTCCGGTGGAACCACCGGCTCCACCGATACCTCTAAAGAACCGGCGTCCGGTACGGACGACTCGTCTACCCTGGCCTTAGCTGCTTTATCCTTGCACTTCTTTGAAGAAGTGGACGCCGGAGCATCCGACGGCATAGTGTAATTGCACCGCTTCCCAAAAACTAACCTGGCACAATCCAACCTTCTCTTAATAGTGCGCTTATTGAATCTAGCACAAAAGCGACACCCAACAACGTCGTGCTCAGGCCCTAAACAAGGAATACACAAGGTATGATAATCTCTATGCGGTATCTGTTTCCCACAAGAAATACAGTTATTCACTTTTTCTGACATCCGGTAAACCACTGAGGCAAGAAAAAATCAAAATATTCCCCAACGGGGTACTTAGCCAACTTTGACTCGGTCTGAAACTCCGAACTCGAAAAATTTCAGAACGCCGAACGGCACTTGCAACGCTGCTTCTGCATCGGACCATGTGGCAAAAAAGACTGAGGATATGACGTCGGTCATGCGCATTTGTACCCTGACGTCCTGATGTCAGTCTAATGCGCCTTGACCGACGTCAGCCTTATACTTTGATATTCGGGCCAACCGAGGACAGCGGACTACCCCAAGTGTAGGGACTGCAGCAATGTGAGATGAAGAACATCCATACCCAGAGCCCTTGGTCAACATTATACTGTTTACATACCCTCTCAAACATATGAATGAAACTATCAAAATTATCCCCCTCTGTAAATTGTGGAAGAACTTTACTGACCTTTGTTGCTTCTTGGGTTTGGTTACTCCCTTCCCCATTACCTCCATGACTCTGGCAAAAAGTCAGCATCTCCTTTACATGTTGTCTCTGCCTCTCCTTCTCCTCAGCCTCTAGACATCGCAATTTCTCATTTTCCTCAGCCTCTAGACATCTCAGTCTCTCTGCTGCTTCTATTTCCAAACAGTTGGCTTCCAGCTCAAGTCTCTAACTCCAGATGGATTTTTAAGTCCTCTGTGGAAAGATTGAGCTGTCCATTTTCTAAGAATTGTACATCTCCAAGGCCAGCCTGGTTGTTCTCCTCATGGCTGGTCTGTGATGCAGCTGTGCCCAAAGCTACAATCATTTCTCCCTTAGTCAGGTTGGCATGCACCAGTCTTTTAGCCTGGCACATCTTGGCCAACTGACTGTTTGTCAGCTTGCCATACTCTTCTGCTAACCTGCTTGCCTGTTCTCCCTTACTAATTAAACTAACAAAAAAATAAAATAGTTGTAAAACTCTGAATGTTCACTGCATGGCTGACCAAGAGTACAAACACCTGCAGTGACCACTGTACACTGGCTACAGGAATTCAATATCCACACTACTACAAGCCAGTTAATATGTGATGTGGCTATCTCACCACTGTCAACCAATTAATATGTTATGTGGCTATCCCACCACTGTCCACCAATTAATATGTGATGCCCTGTACTGGCCCAGTAATCGAGGAGCCTCAATCCTCACCACTGGCAATAGTGGAGGACGTACACAATGGGAGGATGACAAGTACACACAGTAAAGTGCAATTCAGTCTGGGATTGCTTTCTACCTCTTTTCCCCAGATCCCCAATAAGACTCCCCACTGGCACAGCTACAGAGTTGAGACCTTAGCCAGGGTTCCATGCCAAGTCCTCTAACACTCTCTCTGTCCAACCAGTACTTTGTGTCCCTGCCCAAGTAGCTCACACACATTGTGTCCCTGCCCAAGTAGCTCACACACAACACACACACACACACACACACCTGGAGAAGGCTGGCACAGGTTTACTAGCTATGCCCCATCCTGCCCAAACTATAAGGTAGTTATCACTGGCATCAGAACTCCTATTTATCAGCAAGTATAAAGCCATTACAAAGGGTGTCCAATCCTACTATGTAATGCTATTATTAATTCAAATGGCAGTATGACCAAGACATGCAAGGCTATTTAGGAGTGGCATGTACAGTGTCACCAGATACATATGAAAGTACGCTAAGAGCTTAAATATGTCTCATAAATATCAGCCACAAAGATAGGTTTAAATATAATAATAAATGATAAAAGAACAAGACAATACTCAGTAAATCAACACATTTACATCATATTTCAGAATCACATGAAGTATTTAAAACCATGCAGAACAGTTTCAAATATACAGAAAATATCTAAAATAATCTTTACTATATTCATAACCATATCTAAAAGAGTTACTATGCCCTAAAAAAAAATACTTACAGAGCAATGCAAGTGCAGACAGTGATGATGAGTGGATGCTCTTGCTTGGTCCAAGACAAAATACAAAAGGCCCAGTCTCTCTCCGAGAGAGTACTTAAATTAATATCAAATATTACTGCTGGGTTAGCTTGGGTGACATCACGTTTTGTCACCTTACTTAAGTTCCCAAGCTAAACACCCCATTGTAGCATTTGACATCTCCTTGTGAAAAATACATAGCCTTCAAATGTTTGCAGTTGCTAGAAGACATAAAACAATAAAACACTTACAGAACAATGCAGAAGGCACCCTAGTTCTAGACAATCCTGTCTCCTTGCTGCATTAAAACTGAGAGATAATATCTCTTGCTTATTGCCCAGCTGTAAAGTAAATTAACCTCAACTATTCTTAAGTGTTACAAGTTAATCTTTTGTGTTCCAGGAGAATATGTTGTGGTTACATTCTTGAAGCAGTACATAGCATGCAGTTCTGTATAAATCATATTATTATTCACAAATGACATAGAATTATTTACAATATTCCAGATAGCTGGATTGATACCGTGGAAGAGGTACATTTTTACAGAGGGATGTCTGTGTGAAATAAAATTGCATGTTGTATTTTAAATCTAATTGAATTGTAATTTTTGAGCAATCAGGGAAGTCCAAATGGGCTTCTTCATCTGTTTATCCTATATTTACATACATAAGACCCAGGCACACTGTGTGTATATGTGTGTTCACATACCCATGGCCCCCCAAAATATTTGTATATATATATATATATATATATATATATATATATATATATATATTTATATGTGTGTGTGTGTATGTGTGTGTGTTGTAGATCTGTATATATGTATGTATTAATTAAATATTGAAACAACAGCACTCTTCCATCTACCTACTTAACTAAATAAACTACTTGAAACTTCAACAAGGCATCTTTATTCGTCCCACAGGTAGGGTATCAGAGAGAGAGAGAGAGTCTCCAAAATCTGCTAGTTAGTGATTTTATCTGGACTTATCCTGTATACTCTGTTTTATTATAATAGTAGGAGGAGGCATAGACACAAAGTAGCAAAAAGATGGTTGGGTCTATAGTGACTGGAAAATGGTGATTCCATGTTCTACAGACTGGGCAGACGCAGTAAATGAGGAAAGGGTTTGACAATGTATATTCGGACTGGATAAAATGTTCTGCAGTAGAGATTGATGATGGTGAAGCAAAAGGCAATGCAAAAAGGCATGGCATCCTTGTGACTGGTGATGGAATCAACATTCTTCTGGGAGAATGCGGTATGTACATGATCACAATTAGAAAAGAAGGATGCTGACATACTCAAATGCAGCACTGGTGGTTGTGCAAAAAGAAAGAATCCTTTATCTGAGTGAAACTTCATTCCTACAGCACTGAGCTGAGTGTTCTCATAAAACTCAAACACATACTCTGCAGTCATTAAGTGAGTTTTAGCATTCATTAATTCTTGGTTATTTAATATACTAATTGCATACATTTGTTAATGTAGTCAGTGTATTACTTTATGTCACATAGAAAGAAATCAGCTGCTGTGAAAAAGATGCACTTGTTTTTGCAATTAATTCATGTAGTATAGAGCACAATTATTCAATTTTGCAGAACAGAAGTACAAGACTGACATTTATCTGTTCTTACCCATAAAGTAATTTTTTCAGTAGCATTAGTTCAAATATTTGAGACAGTAATGCTGTCATAAAAAAAATAAAAAATTATCAGAAACTAATGATTACTCTTCTGCCTGTGCACATGTTTCATAACACCAGTAAAACCTGGAAATAAGGTGAACAGTATATTAGAAAATGATTCTGTGAACACTTTTAGATATTTAGAAAGGAATCTTCACCACTTTGTTAGGCGGTGTTACAAAGACCAAATTACCAACATAACATGCTGCTCAACACTAGAAGTCTAAATCTCAAGATGCACTCACTCAAAGCACTCCTCAAAATGGAGAACATTGACATTTGTACTGTAGCAAAGACCTGGTTTAAAGTGGCAGAAAGCACCCCTGTACTACCAAGCTATAACTCATTCCACACCTTTCAGCCTCGAAACATGGACCAAAGCACCAAAGGTGGTGGTGTCTCCATAGCCATAAGCAGACCTCCAGACTAGTAGCCCAGCATAACGCATCTGAGATACTTCAGGTATAACTAACACTGGGTAAGATGGCAATCCAGGTCATAGCCTGCTGTAGGTCCCCAACCATGTCCCTAGACTCTCACTCCATGTTCCTAAGCACCCTGGAATCTATCAAGGTACAACCCAACACTCTCATACTAGGAGACTTCAAATACCCCTCCATCAACTGGGAAAACTACTCAGGCACAGATACATCTGCCCAACGCTTCCTGGAATTCATTGATTCCAATGCCCTGGACCACCTCATTCTGACCCCCACTAGAGGAAATAATATCCTTGACCTGGTTATTACTAACAATGTGACCATTGCTCTACACCAATAGTTAATCCCTCCCTGGTCAGATCTGACCATAAACTAATCACCATGGAAATCCACATCTCACCCACACACCTCCCGCAAAGGTAACCACCTTGAAAAACTTCTTCAAAGCTGACTTTGGGCTCCTCAAAACAGAGGTGGCTAACTTCACGGCACCCATGCCAATGGAAAATAGCTGCATGATTGCTGAGTCATACACCAATGCACTGTACGAACATGTACATAAATCCATGGAACTAGCCATACCCAGCAGAACCAAGACGCACTCCTCCAAAAAAAGGAAGCCAATCTGGTGGTCCCCTGCCATTAATAAACTCTACAACAGAAGGAGGAAACTGTTGCAGAAAAAGGTAAAGTCTCAAGACTGGAAAAACTCCCTTATTAGCCTCAACAAATAGTTGAGATCCCTCATCAAATCCTCCAAAGCCAGCTATGAAGGCAGAATTGTGGCAGGCACTAAAAACAATCACAAAGCCTTCTATAGTTAGGTCAAGAACCTCCATGGCAATACGCAGATTTGCTCTGAGTTACTGCATAATGGTACCTCCTATACTGAGCCAACAGATATTGCCAACATACTGACTGACAGATTCAGTGCCAACTTTACCCCTCTCTCCCCCCTAAAGGACCAATCAAAATACCGGAAAAATGCCAGACACCCAGCATTAGTGCAGCACAGATTAAAGCTGTATTTTTCAAGGCCAAGAATACATGGGACCCAATAATATCCTTGGCTGTGTTCTACATGAACTACAAAACGAACTGCCACCACATCTGTGTGCCCTGTTCAGTCACAGCTTTACCTCAGGCTATATCACTATCAAATGGCACACTGCTGCAGTCATCCCTGCCCATAAAGGGGGAGCAACTACAGATCCTGGGAATTATCTCCCCATTAGCCTGATGAGTCTGATAATGTAAAGCTATGGAGCGCATCATCATGGATCTGATTAACAAAGATATAGGAAATCTCCAAACTCTAGACCCCACACAGTTTGACTTTGTGAAAGGGAGCTCATGCATGCCCATTTTGTTTGACTTCTTTGAGTCAGTCACCAGGCAGTGGATGAAGGTAAAGCAGTGCATACAGCCTACCTCAATCTAGTCAAGGCCTTTGATACTATTCCTCACTCGGGAATTATTGATAAACTCACCAAACTAGGCATCAACCCTTATATCACTAGGTGGGTTGCAAATTGGCTTACAGATAGAACACACAGTGCGAAAGTAGCCTCAGTAGTCACCTAACAGCTTGAGAAGCCACAGAAATATCTCACAAAGAGGATCTTGGGTATTAAACACATGTCCTACACAGACAGACAATAGACTCCAGCTATTCTCTGTCTCATATCGCCTACTTAGAGGCAATGTCTGCTTGACTTACAAAGCCAAGTCTGACCCAGCTCTGTTAAAAATGCTACATCTAAAGAAATCCCAATGCCTCCGCACCACACAGTCCAGAGACGACATTACCACAATCAACATAACATGTTGGAGAGACAGGTTCCTCACCCAGAGACTGCCCATGCTGTGGAATAGACTTCCCATACATGTCAAGCAGAGCACCTTACTGTTCCTCTTCAACAGAAATGTTCATGAGTGCATGAGTAATAGAAAGTTTACCCTGGGGATCACTCCAATGGCTCTACTTGATAGAAGCACTGAGAACTAATGTCGGGCAACACAATGCCAGGACACTTCTATTATGGGCTAGGCTTGTAAAGGCTCCAAGGCCATTAGCCTTGTACACACCTATGAACCTATGAACTATTGCCACAGAGTTCATTATTTTATATTAACAATAAAGGCCAAAGTACACTTTAGTGATGCAGCATATAAATACAGTAAATAAGCTTTTCCTTTTTTATTTAAACTAGCATTACATCTTTGAGATCACAGTTTGACCATATATTAGATCATACCAAGTAGCAAAGCTTTTAAGATGGTAAATGCACACACATCTGTAATATATGGGGAAAAAAGGTTGCACATGGAAGCCAGTACAGTCAGTCACTTATGCAGCATGAAAACTAAAAGAAGGATGACAGCCCCTTTTATAATTTTTTTTTTTGTTCAGGACAAGAGATTTCAATGAAACTAAGTGCTTGAGTTCATTGTCCCACCACAATTAAGTATTGCTGGTAAAATAATTAAGTATACTGGAAGTTGTTAATATTTGTTGTACTTTTAGATGAACCTGGCAAACAGAAATAGCAAGTTTATAAGTATTCGTAAATGATTATATCAGTAATTTGTTACTTATGACTGGAATTAAACTACAGTTTCAGCACACTTTAACTGTTACTAACAAAGATAGAGGTGTACATTTGTTATTTTATAATTAATTTGAATCAGTAATCTTTTTGTTGTTATGGCTTTTAAGCAAGTTAAGTTAATTTAGGTGCTCTTAGAGACAGTTTCTAACGTTCCTATTTAACTTGTGTAAACCATATGGAAGGTATATTTCTTTGTTGTTGTTTTTGAGTTGTTTTCAAGAGAAATGTGTATTATACTGAGGAAAATTTAGTCAACAGTCACTCAAGTGTTTTCTTTACCATTCTGCTTCACTAATGTAATCAGATGAAATATTAAGAATTACATCAGACACTGAGTACAGTATGGGCAAAAACATTTCTTTTTGGTCTTATTAGTGAGAGTGACAGAAATGCTTTTCTCATCAAACTGTAAGTATGCTCTGCATTTGTACTTTGGCTTATTTCTGTTGTTAGTTTTTATTCTGTCCTAGAATTATTCTCAGTATCCATCTGGTGATTTCATCAATTGTATGCATAAGGTCGACTAAACATATAGCTGTCAAATGTGTGAGATCACACAGTTCCTGGAGGTTGGGGAATATGCCCATGTTTATGCAATCACATAGTAAGTATATATAATTAGGGGGTGTGAAGGTGCAGTGGAGCTTGCCCCCTACAAAAATGTTTTTTGTATTTTTAAAAAGATGATTTTGCATGCACCAAGGATGTTTCTTGGTGCATGTATACTGGCATCTCATTGTTGGCATCTTCGACCTTATGAGGTCAGTGTTTTCAGGATAGACATTGGGTGTTTTCAGTTTTATATACTACACCCATTAGATAGATAAAGATTATGATTTGTTAAATGAAAATCACTTCACTATGCTACACGAGGGAGATAATCGGAGGCAAAAAAAGGTATGAGATGCAAATGGTAAGCTTGAAGGAGCTCTAACTACCGTAGCAGCCACTAATGGCAGTTAATTTGTATTCCATTGTGGTGTGGCTACCCAGCTGGAATGAATGTGTTGGTATGGCACATACGTAACAAATGGCATGGATTCTTGGTATATTTGTTTCCTCGTTTATTATAAACACCATATTTTCATGGCTCCAAATAACTCATGCATTGTCTATTCACAGTTGGTATATTTACTCTTATCCACTTTGCTAATATCCACTTTCTTTTGTAGCGGGCCTTATTTTTTAACAATTTTTTTTTTTACAAATGGTTGTGAGGTAAGAAACCTTGGGTCTATATTAGCTATCCGAGTACTTTATCTCCTTGATCCTGTGTTGGAACACATGTGCCCATGTAGTCATCTAGTTTGTCATAATAGTTTGGATTGATTGGCTGAATTAAGTTGGTGGAAGTTTACTTCTCGAACATGTGAGTCACCAAGAAATGAAGTTGCCACATTTGGCCATAGCACTGTAATGTATTGTAGAGGGGTAAACGATGACTATGACCCAGAACTCCCAAGTTCAGGTAATAACTTTGGCATTGAAAGAGGTGGGTGGTGGGTTAGTTTGATGTGACTTGAAAGGCTGATGCCTACACACTTATGCTGAGGTATGGAGGTGATTTTGGAAAGCTCAATACTGCTAAGCAAGTGAAGGTTTGCAAGGCACTGAAAATATCCATCACGGTGGATGTGGGCCTGACAATACTTAACTGGTGATAGTAGCTCTCAGGGGAATGTATAGAAGAATGAATGTGTATGAGGAGGGCATTGTAGCTCTCTGCTCCCCAGCAGTGATGTGAATATACATACTGCTAGCCACTTGGGATGAGCTAGGCACTAATAAACATGTGTAGCTATCACTGTTAATGAGGAATAGATTGAGAAAGTGGCAGTGATGAGGGAGTGATGAGCCATCTGCTGGCTTTAAGGGTGTAGGGAAGTATTGAGGGGACTTTGGCTCTCTCCTGTGGCCCTTGGGCTGCCTGTTGGGGATGATCTGTGATGGAGGACTGGTGAGCCATGTAGTAGGCTGTAGAGAAACCTGATGGTCAGTAGATGGCAGTGGTAAAACAACCTTTATGGCTGTCTGGATGATGACCACTCTAGTTAGCTCTCACCCAAGTCACAGAGTGTGACTGGGCTTAGACTGATTGGAGAAAGCCAGGCTCAGCAGATGCAGAGAAGAAAGTGCATGTATAAAAAATGCCCCATTTGTTGGTATGGTTGATAGTAATTTTTAGGCCAAGTGTACTTTTGCATTTGGTCACTTGTGGAGTATTTTAAGCAAAGGGTTTCAAATAGTTTTAAGATGCAGGGAAGTAAGTTGCTGCAGTCTTTTGCTATAAGGCAAAACTTGAAGTCTTCATTTTTTGTGTGTTGGGTGGGGGGGGGGGCATTGTACCTTTTCCAATTGTATCTACTGACCTGTAAATAGGTTACAAAACATACTGTAGTATTCTGTAATTGTGTTGATAAGAGTTTTGTAGGTAGGAGGGGGGGGGTCTTTTTATTATTTTGTTATTTTGTCAAATTTTGCTGTTGCCCATCAGTGGCATATAAAGGCATACACATGCTCATATGCCCTACCATGGAGCTCTTCTTTGTCTTACCAAGATAGACTCCTTCCCATGTTATTCAACCCATAATTGTCTCATCCTCAATGTAAAAAGGGCATAATGGCATTTTTTTTCAAAATGTAACCTTTAAAATCATTATCACTGTAACAAAATTGTTTACACATCCCAAATGTTTGCATAACATGAAAAAAACTACCTGACGTAACTACCACATGTGGATTTTCAAACCTCTCATTGAGGTTACGTCCCCTTTTGTAAACAAATGGCATGGCTAACCTCATTTCACCATGTAAATCATTATCCAATCTTGAAAATAAAGTCCAGTTGTGGGAAATTACATTTTAATATCATTACAGTCTATATTGTAACTTAAAACCATTTCCGTCCCATAGGACTTGTAGGCTGCCCTTGTATTACCTAAGTAGTCAAGCCCTAACAACAGCATTGGTTGAAACTTGCTTTTACATGCCTAAAAAACTTCATCTAATGTCCCATCTGGCTACCCTTGTTCCAAAAACATATTTTTAGCATTTTCCATCTTTGTCTCAATTTGACTGTCATTGGAAATCATTCTGGAGAGCCTAATAAATTGTTGCTTTACCAGATGCTCAATGTTTTTCTCTAAATGGGCAGCAAATGTGGAAATGCAAACAAGAATTGGGAAATGTTCCATTTGGGTGCCCAAGGGGGTTGTTTACATGGCTTGTTGCATGTCATGTGAATGGTTATGTGTTGCTAAAACTGAGTGAAATCTCATCTTTGGGATATATGAATATGTGAATAATATCTAAAAGTGCCCTTATTAAACATGCTACCCAACAAGCAGGGTTAAAAGATTTTATTTTTACTTATGAAGAAAAATTCATATTAGTGATAGATGAATTAGCTTGGAAACTAAGCTTAAATGCAAAGAATCGATATGGTAATTAAGGCTTAATTCAGAAAAGCCACTAAGTATTAATGAAATTATAAAGATTAATTGGATTTTGAAGGTGAGAGCTGCAAATTTATAATTGCATTGATGTGCACATTTCATATGGGTTCATATTACTTCATCAAGACCATACGATAGAGTTTCAGATAATTCAAAATAAAAATAATTCTGCGATTGCATTACAGTGGGGAAAAGGGTAAATTCCCTGATTCCACTGTACTGTGATCTACATATAACTGCTTCAACACGGAATTTACCCTTTTTTCCCCACTATAGTGCGATCTATATAATATTCAGGGGGTGTGCACCCCTGCAAAAACATAGATTTCTTTCTTTTTTTTTAATTCATAGTTTTCAGAAACTTGATCATATGATGTTGACCATATGAATTTTGAGTTTCCAAAAACTCGATGAAGTAATATAAATGCTTTCATATGCCTATGTAAATAATGATTTTATTTTTATAGGTTGTTTTGTGTACACAGTTTCATTTTATTTTAGTTCATTATAGTCAAATGATTACTTTTTTATCATGTCAACTTGCCAATAATTTAAATAAGGGGATTGGATACTGCATTAGCTTTGCTAAATAAGTATCCGTAAATTATCAGATGGAAGTGGTCAATATACATTGGTCCAATTTCTTTTCAGAGACTGCTGCGTTTTGTGTCTCGTCCATTTTTTTGTTTTGGTTTATTTGTTGTTTGGATTGAGTTGCTTTTGTTTATAGCTGGATTAACCTCTTAGTTTACTGATTAGATCATGTGCTTACATAGGCTTAATGTATATTTTAAGTGTTTATTATTTTTTTTTTTTTTTGTGTATTTATTGGGCTTCTTACCGCAGTTCTAAGGGGCATAAGTAAATGTCATGTAATTGTGAAGAATGTGCATTTAGTTACATTTTTTTATATTTATTTATTTATTTTGTTTATTTTTTACATTGTTTTCCAGGGAGCTATCTGTACCCCCATTTCGGTATTTTGTTCCCACACTCAAACATCTATATATGCTATTTCTGGGATCACTGTACTTTTGAAGAGAGGCATATCGTATACCATTTTTTTTTTTGCAATTACAAAGCTCACAATTTCTGTCCTAAACATTAAGACAATAACTTCAAAAATTATTTTTTAGGCAGAACAATTTGTTAATTGATCATTTCCTCTCTAACCTCTTCTGCAAAAATGACATTCTCTCATTGAACAGTCTCTCTTCCTAGGGAAAGAAAGAATAATATGCACAGTGACTCTACTTTATAATGAAGGTACAGCAAAAGAATATAGGATCTCATATGGAAACAGGTCACATGAGATGTGGATGCTATGGGTAACCATGATCAGACAGTTTATACATGTCAGAGGAGATTGGTGTAACAAGAACATAACATAAGTACAGTAGAGGCTGGTAAATCTGTACCATCTCAAATCACTTTAGCTGAGTCTTTTGCATTACACTGGGGTGATGAGGCTGATAATCAATTTGGGGGGGGGTCCGTGTTACTACATCGATGCCCACTAGATTCAGATATGTAGCAGTCGCATACAGTATGCATCCACTAGTGAGATCTCACAACTCTGTTGCCTGTGTAAGGAATCACTATAACAAGTGGAAACACGTACTTAAATAGTAATAAGTCATGAAGATAATACTGGGCATGTTCTGTAGATACCTGACAGGGAAATATCAGCAATATTACTGAAAATTGCTGGCTTTGGGATTACTACCACCCTTAACAGTGCATATATGGTATGGTATATTTTTGATTTGTATGTTTATGTATTATAGGGATGAGTCTTCCACAACAAGCCAATGGTATAGTGGGTACAGAGCACATTCTTTTTTCAAAACAACTATTACATTGCACCATGCATATGAGAGGCATTGGCAGTAAGCATATCATTTAAGAATTATGATGATTTCCTTTGAATTTAACTCTTCTAGGTGAAGCACAGATATCAAGGCTTGCTCTTTATTCAGATATCTCCTTCCCAGTTCACAAGGTGGAACTTTTATTTCAATATAGGTGCAGCGCGTGGGTCCCAGTTCCTCAGGAAATTGGGGTGTGGCATAGAAATTTAGGATGGTGGTAGCTGTCTTCTCTGGCGTATGTGGAAGACAGATATGCTCTACCCCATGTTACAGAACTTTGTTGCAAAACTGGTGGAGTATTATTATGGCAAAGGCCTGTGAAACCCCCACTGTGTTCCATGTGGTTACTGAAATTTCATGTAGCTTGTATATGTAATGCTGCACATACCTTAGTTTGCCCTGGGATGGGTTCTCCATGATTCTCACAGGGCCTCAGTTAAGAATAGCAGATGTCTACTATTTGTTTTATAGTTTCCCTGTCCACCTGTAGTGATCTGTTTTTTTCATTTTCATGTAGTCCATGGCAGGTCAAATGTGGTTTGAATACCCTATGCCTTCTAGGCTTAAGTCTGATAGCAGCAGCACTTTGTATAAGATCCTGTTGCACATACAGATTTAGGATGGCTGCAGCAACACCTAACATTTTTCAAAGTGTCCTCGTGGCTATATACCAGCATGTCATGAAATTCAAAGCAAAAGTGTCATGACTTGTAAGAGCTCATTTTGTATATTTCTGAATTGCTCTGCCATTATTATTTGCTTCATTAGCATGTATTTTGGCTACTTATTTGCTCATTAACATATCTGGCTTCTAACCATTGTTTGTAGCTAGCCACAACGTGTACTGCTGTTTGCTGAATTGCAATCAGTTCACTCATTTCATAAATGGGTCAAGCGTGATGTGTAGGTCTTCATGAATTCCAGTCTTGGAGTCGTTAATTCTTTTAACATCATGCTACTTATGAATCTTGGACATTTTATTTTATGTTATAATTTGTACTTTTTTCTTTTATAGCAGTTTATTTTTCTATGTATATATGTAGTTTATATGTTTTCGGTAATATTTTATATTTTAGACATTTGATACTTATTGATAACTTTATGCTTTCTACCTAGAATACAAAATACTTTGTATATTTCTGCACCTGATGCTCATTAGGTTTTCTTTTAATTATACTGATTTCTTCACTGTGTACTATTTTCGATAATTTTTGAAAAGTGCATAGACTTAATCACATTAATAAAATCCTCAATTTGAGTTAGTCTCAGCCTAGCCAGTGTACTACACAGCACAACCTTAGTTTAGCCAAGACTGTCAGCAACTCATATTCGTAAAAATACTTACAGATTTTGAAATGATAATGTTCTAAAGTGGGCAGTCCAGCATTGATGTAAATCTTACTATTAACAATTTACTTATTCAGCAAATTTAGATTACAGTACTCATTCTGTACTATCATCTACAATGTGGGGTCACCAATAAAATATTGTTGACAAAGAAAAGGACAGTGAAACGCTCTGCCTTGAAAATAATTTTGATGATTCTAATGATGACTTAGAAATTCAAATGTAGAAAGGGAATTTGTAAGGTCACACAGCTAAATGTTCTAGCCAAGAGGACATGGCATACATTGATACCCCACATGTGAGTAATATAAGGGATTTCTTTCTTGATTTTAGTACATTTTCCCAGAAGATAAGTGATCACTTCACATGACCAGACAACATGTTTCATGCTCATAATTATGTTTCTGATGGCATGTTGATATGAGCAATTTTGGTTTCTCTGTGGTACATATAGTATGCGCCAGCCATGGCCCTTGCCTCTTATAGATACCCAAGGTTATTGGTCCATGTGGAAGAGTGTCCACAAAGAACCACAGATAGTATATTCTACATCTGCCAGATTCACATATCTACTGCATTAAAATTTCTAGTTGTAGGCTTACATACAGCTGGAAAATGTTGAGCATATTGTGCACATAATTGTGCTTAACTCTGAAGTTCTCCATGCCATTGACTAGAAGCAGGGTCAAAAATATCAAAAAAAGGTAGCATTCCCCCTTGTTGTTGTCATTTTGTGTGATATAACTGTGTAGTACACAGCTTATGTCTGATGTGCTGAAGGAGTTCGGTTTGAGGAGGCATAGTGACAAAAACATCTACTATGTATTTTGTGGGGTCCCTATCAGATTACCAAAGTTTCAAAACTTCGAACATCATACAACTGAAATCATGTGTTCGAAGTTTTGAAACTTCAAACGGTTTGAATGGAGATCAACGTATAGCACGAAAAGTGATATTTACCATTTTCCTCACTGTAGTGCCATCTCTGAGTTGGTATAGTCAGTTAGCAGGGGGAGTGGAGGGTTGCAAAAACATAAAACAAAATTTTGTGTTTTTTTTTTTTCATTTTAGTTTCAAAGTTTCAAAACTTTGATCATATGGTCTCGCCCATATGATGTTTGAAGTTTTGAAACTTCGGTAATCTGATAGGGAACCATTTTGAGACATTCTGGTACTTAAAATATTTGCATTATCTGTGTGAGATCTAGCTTAATAAATATAGGGAATGCATATGCTAATTTTTAGAAATACCCCAACATCAAAAGGCATAAAGGCAGGAGAAATATTTATTCCCTCCAGCACCTCTGCATAAAAATGCCTTCTGTGGGGAGCTAAACAGGAACAACAATCCGTCAACATTTTTATACCAACAGCAACTTGCAGCAATTAACATTTAAAGCAACATGCTTCTAAATTTTAAACATTTTTTATCCCCTCATTTCAAATATTGAGTTAAAATATCATTATATAAACCAAAATGTTACATGGCTGTATATTTTAAAATTATTCTTGCTTTCAAAATATTCAAAACACTAATTGTATCCCCTCCTCTTAATAATTTTAAAAATATAAAATTTGCAATAACACAAAAGATGAAGTCGGATGCGTTCAACTTGTGACATTCCATAGCATGTGGGGGTACTGAGCTGAGTAATGGTCTTATTTTTGATATCAGAAAAATGTTCTTGTGTACTTATTTTCACTTGTCTTTTAGTTTGTCAAATGCAATATTTCTTACTGTTCATACAATTATAAATAAAAGTGTAAATCACTTTAGCAGAACAGCAACAAAAAATAAATTCCTTCAAACAGTGCATTTTCCCATTAATAGGCAACTCTTTCCCATACAACACATACTTACATACAATGGTATTACCAAACTAATACATCCCTGTGGATTTTGATATTGATCTGTCCATATATACTTTGTATGATAATAATTCACCCAAATTCAGTCCTCAGCTGTATGAAAAGACAGGAAATGTAGGTAATATGTCTTTTAGCCAGGTGTCACATAAAAGAATGTGTCAATTCCTTTTGATGACATCCATGAATGCTAAAGTGAAGGTTGAATATTTTGTTACACAGTGTAACTTGTCAGTATCTACATCATTCATCATATTAGACTGAACATTGCATAGTATGGATTTTTTATTCAGTGTTAACTGTTCCCCCAAACACTTTATTCTTACTGCTTTCAATTAAATCTTCAGAATAACCCCTTAGAAATAAGCACACCTTAATATCATCCATCAATATACTCTGAGTCAATTCATCTGACATATTATTTCTAATCTTATGAGCTCTCACAATGGTAGAGAATGAATTAAGTATGGCAGATGAGTACTTGTATCATATAAAAATGTATTAGCTGTTGTAACGTTTCAAAATAACAAAGACTTAATATTCTGACCACTACCCCTCTTTAAAGTTACATCCATAGAAATTTGCTTCCACATCAGCATTTGAATAATCAAAACGTATTCTGCAATCATTTGCATTTAGCCTTTCAAAAAATTAACATCTTTTTTTTTAATCACCCTTGCAAAGAAATAAGAAATCATCCATATATCTGACATACTGAACTATAGTGTTTACAAAAAAAGAAATAACCATAAATTATTTCTCAAAATTAACCATAAATATTATTGCATAAGCTGGAACAAAAGAGTCAGACATAGCAGTGCCTTTCTTCTGAGCAAACCATTTGCTATCAAATTTAATTACACTGTGTTCCAAACAACAAAAATGTGGCAATAACAAAATATAAGACACAAATGGACCTTCACCCATACCATACGAAGTGGCTTTAATTACATCAGTATGTTGTACTGACTTACTTAATGCAACCAAAATTAACCATAAATACCCGTTAAACCATTAAACGTGTTTAAATCTATCCATTATTTTTCTTAGATTCATAGACTGTTAAAAGGCTAGTGATCTAAGGGACCTTTCTAAACCTAGCCAAGTTTTCCTGAAAGAATAATCATGTCCTGCATCCAAATAGGACATTGAGAACCAGACATTTATAAGCTACCTCTGTTCAGAACAGACATGAGTGCCAGCCCCTGTGTAAATTTCCTGTTCCCCATCCACTTGTCTAGGTTGAGCTTAAACTGGGTAATAGATGAACTCAGCTTCACATGGATGGGAAGCCTTTTTCATAGGAGGGACAGTCTCTGGGACACATATCTTTCTCTCTAGCATGTCCTGTTTAAGTCACAGACAAAATTCAGGTCCCTAGACCTTGTATTTCTGGTACTTTTTAACTTACGAATTTGTAGGAGATTCATAAGTCTGGGGTTTGCAGATGCCTTATAAGCCAGGAATTGATCCCCCCTCAGCAATCTCAGACTGAGTTAGAGGGAAAGGGCTTTAAGGTGCTCTGCAGAAGGCAGGTTGTTTACACCTTGTATTCTTTTTTGTAAGGAACCTTTGAGGTCACTCTAGTTGCTGCATATGCCTGGTCAGGTACATACCAAAGGGAGTATTCTACTCTATGATTGGTCTGATAGGGCGATTACAATGGGATAATGACCTGTCTGGACTTAGATGCCATGCCCTTAATTATAAGTTGTGCAACATAAAAAGATTTCCGCACCACTGTGGCCACATGGTGGTCAAAGGTACGGCTACTGTCTACATGCCTACCCAGATCTTTGACCAATGGGCCAACTCTTAGTGGTGTAATATCAACATGATAATTAGTCAAGATGGTTGATTTCCAAAAGGGTACAATTATGCATTTCTTAGCATTGAGTTTAAGACCATGGCTTTGGCACCATTTATTAATCAGAGATGGACTTTTCTTAAGAATGCTCGTGTCTGTAGGAAAGTTGATGATAACCCCCAGCTTGCAATCATGTGCAAACTTAGTCAGCCATAAACCTTCAGCATTTGCTTCCATTTCAGAGAAATACATGCCAAAAAGGAGCAGGCCCTATACTGAACCCTGGGGAAAACAGATCCAAAAAACAAATCCAAAAGTAGAAATGCTTTGTTTATTGGCATAAACAAAGCTTTCGGGTGTTACCTTTCATCAGTGTTTAACAATCAACCAAATAACAGCTTAATTGATCATAAATCAAAATAAACATGTGACATAGCCATCCAATCAATTACATATTAAAATATTTCACAACATTTTTAAAAGGGGGTAAAACCATTTAAAATAATACATACAAAACTTCACCAACATGTTAAAGATATTCCATTTCGCTATTGGTTAACGCTTCAGCTGCTCATATTCCTCTTCGCTATTGGTTAATGCTTCAGCTGCTCAAATAGTTCATCCTAATACAACCTTGCAAAATGGTGAGGTTTCTTATAAGCTTCTGAGGCCTATAATGGCAAAATTACTGGAGAAGGTGGATGTACACCAGTGGAATCAGTCCCGAGAGAGATCCCAACAGTGTACAAATGGGAATGGGATAAAAAGGAAGAATGATAGTCCAGAGATATTCAACAAATAGCTTCAAAAGAAATAAAAAGTGTTTAAACAGTATACTGAATTTATCAGACTATGTGTTAACAATGGCAGACATTATTTTACTAAATAAGGGGTTACAATTTATACACAGTATGGCTGATACTATTGTTGAGGCAATAATGGATCTCAAGAATTTTATAAAAAATGTTAGTTTAAAATTAGTTTTTAGAGATGTATCATATGATTACAGGGATGTTTGTAAGAAATTGTGTATATTCTAAGCAACTGCCCGGTTCTAAATGCCTTTTCAGAAATATGTGAACAAGACCTAAGGTTTCTTGATGGTGCGAAGATGAGAAAGGTATTTTATAACTTAAATTATGAAGAGTATAAAGCACTGCAAAATCTTTAGCAGAACTCGAACTTGGTCATTAAACAAGCAGACAAAGGAAGTGCTATAGTGAGTTTTAACATGAATGATTATCCGGATTTGATGTATGATTTTTTTTCTGATGAAAACACTTTTAAGAAAATCATTTTTTCTGATATAAAAAATGTGTGACTGAGGTTAATATGTTAATATATGATATGCAACTTCAAGGGGATATTACCCTGGACCTATCTAATTTCTTTACAGTTCCATGCCCAGTGACTCCAGTTATATATGGCATTCCTAAAGTACATAAGTCGGTAACCAACCCACCTAGGAGACCTATAGTCTCAAGGAGAGGCTGGATTACAGAACCATTGTCTATTTATATACAAACTGTTTTAAGTAGATACTTATCTGCGTGTCAAAGTTAAATAAAAGATAAGGGAGATCTTTTAACTAAGTTGTATGCTTGGTATAAGACTAATGAAGTTAATTATTATATGTTGGCTACACTTGATATAAATTCCCTTTTTTACTGTAATTCCAAATGAATATGGAATTAATGCTATTCGTGAAATTCTGTGTAATAATACTAATATGTTGGGAAAGCAGATTGAAAATATATGCTATCTGACTGAAACAGTGTTAACTAAAAATTGTTTTATATTTCATGGCCAGCCTTTTTTTACAAAATGCTAGTGTTGCAATGGGTACTCCCATGGCTAACACCTATGTGAATTTAGTGTTAAATCACTGGGAACATGAATATATTTGTAGTCCCAACAATCCCTTTAAGGAGAATGTTTTGTTGTTTCAACGGTTTGTAAATGATTGTTTTTTTAATTTGGAAGTGCGACATACAAACCTTAAGTTTTTTGGATTATTTGAATGGTACAACTAGGTTTTTAAAATTTAAAGTGAATTATTCAAATACTAAAATTATTTATTTAGATGTACAGATAGAGAAATATATGACTTTATTAAAAACAAGTGTGTTTAGGAAGGAAATCCAAGTTAATAGGTGCACTCATATGAGGAGCATGCATGCTCCCCATGTCTTTAAGGGTATAATAAAGGGACAATTTATAAAAGTTAGTAGATTAAACACTGATGAAACTAAATGTATGGAACAATTGAAAGAGATGGTCCAAGAGTTCAAGGGTAGAGGGTACAAAGACATGATTATAATGGAAGTTATGAATCAGGTAATGGATAAAAGAATGCATATAGCCTGCCCTTATTTTAGTGAACATAATGTAAATACAATAACCAACATAAGCCCACAAGATGAAACTAAAATTTGATATGTTGCCACAGGGAGGTACAGAAAATTATAAGAAAGAATGGGAGAATTTTGACATCTCTGCCTCAGTTAAGAAATGTAATAGGTGAGAAGCCCAAGTTCACGTACAGAAATTGTATGAATTTAAAAAGGAAGTTATGTTATAAAGACTTTAGAATTAATACTAATGAGTTTACTGGTAGGTTTGGAACATTTCCCTGCCATAACTGCAGTTATACATCCAATGAGTAAGAAACTGTTTAAGTTTCAATGTCAGGCAACATGTAATACAACATTAATAGTATATCTAGGGACCTGTTGTAGATGCAAAAGTTTTTATGTGGGAAAGTGTAGCCATAGGCTTAAAGATCGTATTATAGAACATAAATCAGACATTCATAGAGGCATAAAGACGAATGCCTTAGCTAAACATATTTTAGATACAGATTCAACCCATGAGCTTAAATTTAGAGTGATTGAAGTAATACACAGGAACTCTAAATGTTGTGATGTCAATAATATGCTGGAAAGAGTAGAATATAAATGGATTACTAGGCTAAGAGTAGATGTCTTTATGGGATTAAATAATGCTGTAACTATAAAACCAATATTAGTTAAGAAACAAATGCAATATCATTAACATGTAGGTGAAGTTTTGTATACATTATTTTAAAAGGTTTTACCCCCTTTTAAAAATGTTGTGAAATATTTTAATATGTAATTAGTTGTTGTGACTGGATGGCTATGTCACATGTTTATTTTGATTTATGATAAATTAAACTGTTATTTGGTTGATTCTTTAACACTGATGAAGGGTAATACCTGAAAGCTTTGTTTATGCCAGTAAACCCAGCGTTTCTACTTTTGGATTTGTTTTTTGGATCTATTTGGCTATATTCCTACTTAACTGCAGTATCATTATCCTATCTTTTGCTTTTCCCTGGGGGAAATAGCTCATCACTGGCCTCTTGTTGGATGTGACCTCAACTTTTTTGACCTCCTGGGTCCTATTAGTGAGCCAGTTGGCTATCTAGTGGGCTTGTCTATAATGCCTAGGTATGTATCAAAAGCCTCAGCCAAAAAAAAAAATCCACCAGATTTAGTAGGCATGACCTTCTTTTAACAAAGCTGAACTGTGATGGATCCAGTATTTGCAGGTTACCTATGTCCTCATTTATCATGTCCATGATGATTCTTTCCATGGCCTTACATATGTAGTTACCCAGATCGGTGGTTGGGCCTCCTTTGTGTAGGAGAATGACTGGAGCCAACTTTCATTCCTTGGGCATAAAACCTGACTAAAAGCTCCAGTTGAAAAGTGATTCAAGTGGACCAGATAGGTCATGTTTCATGCTATTAAGCACCTGGGATGATGTTTGGGCCCATCGATGCAGTGTTTTTGGCCTTGGAAAGTGCATTAATGACCTGTTCTCTAGTAATAGTTGGGAGGATTATGTTATGCGGTATTTCCTTTGGACTGTCAGGGGGAGTGGGGGGAGAACTTTGAGGTGAACCTGTCAGCCAAAAGGTTGCCAGTGGCCTCCGATTCAGTGTGAGTGATGCCATTTACAATAAGCCATGTGCATTATTATGTATTTCCTTTGAGGTTACAGACATAGCTGTAGAAAGCTTTGTGGTTGTCTTTTGCTTGAGAAGCTGTTTTTTTCTTCAAATTTAGCCTTTGAAGTATTAATTAACCCTCTTAGCTCCTCCGTTGCAAGGATATGGTATGGCACCCTGTTTATGGTGAGTTGCACATGTATGAGTTCCAGTTGGTCATATACTTTACTACTCTGGCTGTGAGATTAGCCTTTATATAGACCGACAATCCCCCACCTTTACTTCCCTCCTGTGCAGTAGCTGGTGTAAAAGGTATTATAACCTTCCATTGCTGGGGTACTCTCAGCAACTTTAAACCATGTCTCCATTACTTCACAGAGTATCGCTTCATATAGTCAAGGGAGGTACATCTCAGGTCATTAACACCCATATGAACTATGTCAGAGTCACACAGGTACCTGTGGTTCAGTGACCTGAGTGCCTGTGTGACTTGATGGATCCTAGCCCTGGAAAGTCAGTTAACTGTGACTCTCTCCTTATTCAGACTGGTGAGGGGGACATCAGCATGCCTCACTATAGAATCACCAATGACCAGGAAATTTGACTTTGTGCCAGTTTGTCTTAACAGCTTAGCATTGAAGGCATTGGATACAGTGTTACTATGTGTAGCTGTGGGTGGTGCTTTAATGGAGTGTTTATGTGATGGCTGAGGACCTTTTAACTGATTTTACTGTGCATAGTGTTTTAGGAAGGTTACCTTTAAGTGCTTCAGCATAGGTAGTTTTATGTGTAGGGTCTTTACCCTCTGTGGTAGGTGTGGTGCAAGTGTCACTGGCAACCAATACAGGATTAGTTTTGGTTGTATAAGAGAGTTTTGCCTCCAGAATTGAAGTGTAGTTTCACCTTTCACATACATTATCTGTTTTATTAAGAATATGTGGGTTGTCAGTGTATATGAGGCAATTGCTACAATGCCTCAGAATACCCATCTCAACCAGACTGGCCACAGAGAGAGTTGGGAAGAGCATATCTGTGGCCACTGATCTACTAGGGAGGAGTGAGGAAACAAGTCAATAAGACAAGCAACTTGTTGAACAATGCTCAGCTATGAGCAGACTATATGCTCTGGTAGTTAGAAAAATAATCTGTCTAGACAGTAATGCCAAAAGAGTGCAGACCACAGACCAGAACAAAGACACTTAGAATAACAGGCACAATAAACCTTCACCAGCAATTCTCGGCCCAGAAAGGAGGAGGCTACCCTCTCCTCCCACAAGAGTGTAGACTACAAACTTCTTACTGTCCTGAACAGCAAGTGCTTTATCCAGAACTAAGACACTTTTAGAATAACAGACACAATAAGCCTTTAACCAGCAAATCCCAACTTATAAGGATGTAAGCTACCTCTCCTACCACAAGGGTATACAGACCACAATCCTTCCTTATGTAAGATAACTAGTTTGAAGCCGAAGTACTTAAATCAAAACTAAGAGGCTTAGAATAACAGTTACAATGTAATCAGGCTGCTAACAAGCAGTAATAAATGCAGCAGAATAAATGCAGCTAAGCACTTTAAGAGCAAAATGCAAAATAAAGTAATACAGTAGGAAGAAGCACAGATACAGTAAAAGTAGCTAAATAAAGTCCTGCTATCACATCCTCCTTTCTTTTTAACGCAGCTATGTTCTATTTGGTTTTCAAAATAAAGAACAAACTAAGGACGTTAAATATATCAAAATGCAATGATAAATACTGCTAGCAGTCTAAAATAAGCTGAAATACAGATGAAAAAATACCGAAACACAAGTTGAAGAACAGGTGGATAAATATTGAAATATATCTTCCAACCACAAAACATGTCTAAACGACAAGGTCTCATATATTGCATTTATAATGAGCAGTTATTTAAAAAATCAATTAAAATAAGAGAGCTAAACATTTAACTATGAAATACAGAAATCAGTAATGGAATAAAACTATAAAGGGGAACTTAAGAATTAAGTCATAGACAAGTGAATCCGTAACTTTTCCCTCATTCTTAACTTTTTTTGTGAAATTCGTAGATATTTTAACATGGTTGATTGAAGGTTTAAAACACTAGTATTTTGCAGAGTGGTTTACTCAATAGTGATATAAAATTCAACTAATGCAACTCCCATTATTACCAGGATACAGTTATTATAACAATAGCCCATAGGGTAATGTTGGATTTACCCATGGCTGACATGGTTTGGTCATGAGGGCAAAGCCAGAGAGACCAAACAAAGCCAATCTCGGGTAAATCCAGCATCATCTAAACCAAGCCACGAGTTGTTGCTATTATACAGTGACATTATTTAAGAAAGAAATTACTTATTTTTCTTAAATAATGTCTTTGTATAATGGCGTTGTGGTGATCTTCTGCATTGTTTCTGGATTCTGTCCTTTGATGATGTACTGTGCATGCATATTGGACTTACATTCCCATGCTTACTTAGTACATCACAGTCTTGGAAAGCTAGCAATGGAGAAAGGAAGATCCCCATTGTTGTTTTTTAAAGAAAAAAAAACTGTAACCGCCAGACAGTTTAGAGGTACCAAACCAGGACCGAAACACTAAAGGTGATGGAGTATTCACACCACCAGGTTAGTTGCCCAACACAATGCGTCTGAAATTCTCCAGGTGCAACTAACACTAGGTAAGACAGCAATCCAAATTGTAGCTTGCTACAGATCCCCCACCATGTCCCAAGATTCTCACTACACCTTTCTAAACATACTGGGAAATATTAAGATACAACCAAACACCCTAATACTGGGTGATTTCAACTACCCTGCCATTACTGGGAAAATTACTCGTGTACCAGCACCTTTACCCAACGGTTCTTGGAATTAATAAATTCCAGTTCCCTGGACCAACTAATCCATAGTCCCACCAGGGGCTTCAGTATCCTAGACCTGGTCATTACCAACATGGGAAATCGATACTCCTTACCTTTGGTCACCCCCTCATTGATCAGGTCTGACCATAAGCTAATCACCCTTAACATCCACATCCCACCCCCCACCCCCCCAATAAGGAAACCGCCATATAAAAATTTTCCAAAGCCAACTTCATGCTACTCAAGTCAGAAGTGACAAACTTCATGATACCCATGCAGATGGGAACTGAAAGTTTGACTGCTGAATCCTACACTAAGGCACTGTATGAGCACATCCACTCATGCATGAATCGTGCCATCCCAAATAGAACCAAGATGCTCTCCTCCAAAACAAGGAAGCCAATATGGTGGTCCCCTAACATAAACAAACTTTACAACAAAAGGAAGAAACTGTTGCAGAAAAGAGGAAAATCCCAGGATGCAAAAATACTCCCTTACCAGCCTCAGTAAGAAGCTGAGATCCCTCATAAAATCCTCCAAAGCTAGTTACAAAAATAAAATTGCCAAGGATTCCAAAGACAACCACAAGGCATTCTATAACTATGTCAAGAATCTAAATGGCAATGCTCAGATCTGCACTGAGCTACAACAGAATGGCATTAAATATACTGATCCCAAGGATATTGCCAATATCCTGGCAGATCGATTCAGTGCCAACTTCACCCCCCTCTCACCCCCTTAACGACCCATCTCAGTACCGGAAGATTGCCAAATTCTGGTAATAACGGCCACAAAGGTAAAAAATGCACTCTCCAAAGCTAAGAATACAGTATCTATGGGACCAGATGACATCCCAGGCTGTGTACTACATGAACTACAAAATTAACTGGCACCTCACCTAAGTGTCATGTTTAATCATAGCCTCACCTCACGCTTCATTCCCATTGAGTGATGCACAGCTACAGTTATCCCACTCCACAAGGGGGGATCCACCTTGGTTCCCGGGAACTACCTCCCCATCAGTCTGACAAGCCTGATCTGCAAAGCCATGGAACATATTATCATAGAACTTATAAACAAAGACATTGGCAACCTTCAAACACGGGACCCCACCCAGTATGGGTTCATGAAGGGCTGATCTTGTCTCTTGAACCTGATTGACTTCTTCGAATCAGTCTCCAGAGCCATAGACGAGGGTAAGGCGGTCCACACAGCTTATTTGGACCTCACCAAGGCCTTTGACACCATCCCCCACACAGAATCATAGATAAACTTACTAAGCTGGACATTAATACCTACATCACTTGATGGGTTGCCAACTGGCTTACTGACAGAACCCACACTGTAAAAGTAGCCGACTCCAAATCCAGCTCCAAACAAGTGCCAAGTGGAGTACCTCAGGGTTCAGTCCTGGGACCGCTCTTGTTTGGCATCTACTTCTCTGAAGTACAGGCTAACACTAAGGGACTCTGGCTAACAAAGCTCATAGATGACTGCAAACTGGGAGCCATTACTGAATCCCCAAATGATGTGGATACTCTACAAAAGGGCCTTACAGAAACAGATGCTTAGTGCCATAGCCATGAGCTTAAGCTCAATGCCAAGAAATGTATAATTATCCCCTTTGGGAAAAAACATGTACCCATGAATTACCACATAGGTGGCAGTACACTAAACACTGAAAGTGTGATAAGAGACTTAGGGACACAGGTGGACAGTGGTCTCACCTTCAATAACCACATTGCCACAACAGTCAGGAAATCCTTCTATGTGGCACACCAAATCACTAAGGGATTTTCATCCAGAAAAAAGGAGGTCATTGTCCCACTGTACTCATCCTTCATTAGACCCATTATAGAATACAATGCTCCATTTGGTATGTACCTGTCAAGACATCTGCAACAACTGGAAAGGCCTCAGAAATACCTCACTAAAAGAATCACAGGCCTAAAGCAGATGCTCTACACTGACTGCCTTAAAAAAAACTCCAGCTATACTCTGTTGCATATCATCTACTCAGAGGCGATCTCTGTTTAACGTACAAGACCATGTCAAACCCAGAGCTGTTGGACATGCTACACTTAAACAAATCCTATTCCCTCAGAGCCACATGCTCGAGGGATCTAAACCTTATCACAGTAAACAAAACATGCTGGAGGGGATAGGTTCCTGACCCAGAGAATCCCCAGACTCTGGAATAGACTGCCCATACATGTCAAGCAGAGCGCCTCTTTGGACCTCTTCAAACGGAACTTGACGATTGGATGGGAGAAAGGAAATTCACCCCGGGGATCACGTCAGTCACCCTGCTAGACAGGGGTCCAGGGAAGTAAATAGTGTGGGAAGAAATAGCCAGGGAATTGTTATGACTAGGCTTGTATAGGCCCTAGGGCTGTTAGCCTAGTACCAACCTATGAACCAGAGACAGACAGGGGGAAATACAAGAACAATCAGTTATGTTTCTTATGTTTTGCAGAATGTAACTGATTGTATTTGTATTTTCTCTGCTGTCATACATATCTCTTGACTTTTTTATTTCAAGAAAAGTAGAGAAAGCATAAATGAAGGAGGGGACTGATTGTAAATGTTACTCTTGTAATCTTAAAAATCTGCAAGAATAATTGTGCATTGTTTGTAGGAAAGAAAGTCTGAAACTGAAATGCACGTCATTATTTAGTGACTTTGTTCTTCGGTGAGTTTTTGGAAAACCACAAATTTTATGAGGAGCATAGTCACTACATGATGTCATGGTTTGCAGTTTCCGACTTTTTCCTTCAGACTAATGCCTGTCTACCATGTGCCAATAGAAAAAAAAAGTCTGGCAGCTCCGTGTTAATTTAGTGACCAGACTTTTTTGTATTGGTATATGTTTGATTTACAATTACCATGCTGGATGAGCTGTCTGTCAGCGTGCTTGTTTTCAAATGTTAATTGCCGGTCATTGTATAATATCCATTTGAGTATCCCAAAAGCCCAACATGGCTTGTAACCAAGTAATGCCTTTTCCAGTTAAGTGGCATATATGAAAAAGATCAACATGATACCTGCCATAACCATAATAGGTTAAAGGAAATTTACGAGTAAAACATACCTTCTTGGCAGAAGTCAAATTAGTATTAAATGCAATCATAAGTTAAGCATAATAAATATTTTAGGGGAGAGAGACAATATTGAAGTTTTTCACAGCTGCCTCAAACTACAACTCAGAAATATAGAAATATGAGCACTATCCCTATATTATATATATCCCTATATTTATTTTGTTTCTGCTATCCTAGAGTAGGAATAAAAGAGCAGATTAATGTTGACAAATATTATGACATAGGTTTAGAAGTTTATAACATATTCTTTAGATACAAATGACAGTATTTATATTTATCTGAAGGCTGTGACTGAAATTCAACCCAATGGATAAAAATAATATGAATAATTGAAATACATCTACTGCAAAATTTCTAACTGATATATGGTGAGGATCCTTTTTCTTTTTATTTCTTACTGTTTTTGCCCAAATATGCCAGGTCATTTAAGATGTACTCCACACTATAGCTCTTTTATCTGCACTCTTCATTCATTTATGTCAAGTCTCATTAAGATATAGCACATTATACAGATTTTTTTTTCCTTCTGCCACAAATACCTAGTCTTAAGTTATATAAAAACTTGGATGTTTTCCTTTTGAAACTTAAATATGCTCTTCAGCTCCACTTCAAAAAAGAAATGATTACACAATTATCCACATCAGTTCTTGCTATATACATTACCAACATTCATTACACATCCAAACAGCATAAACTGATCACAGAACATTAACATTTCTCTGTTCAGTTTTACATAGTAATGATAGTCTGTGAGTACTGCGTTTTCAGCTTTATAGAAGACATTTCTTTTTGACATTCAAAAGTGACAGCATTTATAAACTTTGTAAATGATGGCAGAACCTAATTTTTATATTTCTTTATAGTCATTTTCCTGGATATTGCTATAAGCTCCAGATAAGTATGAAATGAGACTTGGCTAGACATCCAGGAATTGAATATGTAGTATTGTTATTCAGTTCATCTTAGATGTTAAGATGAGGTTGTGACAATTGGGGAGAGATGGGCGAAGGCTGCCAGCCTAGTCAAATAGAATTTGATATATAATTCTAGCATTTGTAAATAAATGTAAAATACAGGCATGTTTTCTTGAATGTAAAAGAATACTGTGAAATGTGGAACTGCAAAATATGTGACAACATTGCACTCTTGTGGCCCAGTGAAGCATGTTGCGACCCTTTCATGTTAGAATTCGGCTCCAATGTGTCTGGATGAAAGTTTCATGCCCATTGTTTTAAGGCTAAAGTTTATGACCAGAATTTACATGTGGGTGGTGCTTTACTGCTCTGGTTTCTGTTAGAATATACATGTGATATGCCTTCTCTTGTTGTACGTTTCTGAGCAGGTGTTAGATTGGTAAATAATGCAGTTTGTTTGCCTGGGAAAACCTAAGTGTCAACATGATATAATTTGGGAGGGAACCAGCAAACATGTTTGTTAGTAATGTTTAAATACTATTTCTCACAACAGACTTGAGAGCATTTTGATCTTGGATATCTAACTCAGCACTCTGCCTAAGCTCACATGTAAGCTTTTAGCACTGTGATTTCTTGTAGGAATAGTTAAAGCTAGTAAAGATTAACTAGGTATTTTTCTTTGAAATCAGACTAGTCTTACTGTATTATTTTAAGTTTCTGTGTGATCTCTGAACTCTTAGATATCTCTGTGGTGTAGTAGTTTTGTCTTGTGTTTTAATTATTTATTATTAAATATTTTTAAAACCTTCTACCTGTGGCTGGTTTGTGTAGAGATAGGCTCTAGAGTACATTGCATATTTATAGAGGTTATTGTAATAGGCCACTCTCAATCTGTGGTGGTGGTGCTGCGGTAGCATTGTCGCCTCACAGTTAGACATTGCCCGTTTGCTTCTCAGTTAGAGCGTCTTCTGTGTGGCGACATGCGTGAATGGGCGTTCCTTCATTGAAGGTTGTGCGTTAGGCCCGGCAAGCCAGCACGTCAAAATCTACTGCCAATCATTTGCGGACCGGAGTTCTGCTGTGGTGACCCCTAACCGGGAAAAGCCGAAAGAAACAAACAAACATTGTAATAGGCCACTCTAAAGTAAGCCTTGACTGTTAGTCATACTACCATTGGATTATAATATTGCAGTAATAATTGACACCCTTTTAAGGGCCTTTTAGTAGCTGATATTATTAGCTGGGTGGTGGCAGGGATTACTACCTTATGGTCTGGGTAAGGGAGTACAGCTGGATAATCTGTGTCAGCCTTTCCCAGGAGTGTCTGTGAAGTTGTATAATTACTTATCTCAAAGTGTGTGTGTGTTATGTCAGCTACTTGGCAGGGACACGAAGCACTGCTTGGACAGAGAGGTCCCAGGTAGGCTGAGACCTG
Organism: Protopterus annectens; assembly: GCF_019279795.1. Lineage (NCBI taxonomy): Eukaryota > Metazoa > Chordata > Ceratodontiformes > Protopteridae > Protopterus > Protopterus annectens. The sequence continues at coordinate 298,868,339 of NC_056743.1, forward strand.
GACCCTATAGCTGTGCCTGTGGGGAGTCTTATTGGGGACCTGGTGAGCAAAGGAGCAACCAGCCCCAGACTGACTGTGATCTCTGTGTGCCCTTAAGGGAAATTGTACTTTACTGTATTAGTTATCCTTTCCTCTCTTCTAGGAGATGACCTCCCTGGTGTTAGTGGTGAGGATTGAGGCTCCTTGATTACTGGGCCAGGGCACGGTCGTCACAGAGGTCATGTGTCTTGTTACTGGGAATAAAAACGTATGATACATGATTGATATACACCTTTGCCTTTGGTGTTGAGTACTAATCTGAGGGAGTTTTATAGGTCATAATATTTTCCTGAACTGTAATGAGAATGTAAGCCATTTTGCAGAAATTGGACTAAAATAGCAACAAACATTCATTCATTTGGTGAGTCATCTTGAAAATGTTCAGTAGTAAATGGATTAAATTTTAACAGATTTTGATTTAGAGTTGTTAGTTGCCTAAAAGTACATTTTTTATGAAAATAAAATTAGCAAATCTGGATACAAAAGACAATAATTTAATATGTGTTTACAGATGTATGCTGCATTTCTAAACCATATTAATCCAGTTGTGCTAAAGGTTTCTTTATTGGGGAAGTCAGTGAGTTTGCCTCCACAGTACTAATGTACTGAATTCTAGAATACAAAAATTCCAAAGAAGAAAGAACTCAGTGATAGACTGCACAGTAATAGAAACACGGAGACACTGGCAAATAAAAACAACAATGTTTATTGTAGTTGTAAGCGCTTTCACACCCTTCGTTGCTTCGTCAGACAATGTTATACAAATAAAAAACACATTAAATAGATCCACATAAATTCAAATGGACCAATAGAAATCCACATATCATTAAGACTTCATTAAAATTTAAAGAAATACATATACAATGCAAGAGGCAAGACATATCCAAAATTTTATGTTGGAAAAACGAATAGAAGGCTTCGTGATCAGATAAAGGATCATGTTTATTGTACAAAGAAAGAACTACCATATAGTGCTTTAGCAAAACATTCTGTGACAGAAGGCTTAACACATTCCTTCTCATATCAGGTTTTACAAGTGATATACAGTAATATAAGGTTAGGAGATATTTATGCTCTTGCTGACACAGCTGAAATGAAATGGATATTTAGACTTGGAGCACATTTAGGCTCCGGCCTTAATGACACTGTATCTATTAAGCCAGCACTTAAGGCACGTAAGTTGCCAAAGAAGTGAATTATTTAAAAGACTGCATTAACTTATTGTTAGTTAATGTTTAGTTATTTTGCATTTTTATTGCATTGTATATGTATTTCTTTAAATTTTAATGAAGTCTTAATGATATGTGGATTTCTATTGGTCCATTTGAATTTTTGTGGATCTATTTAATGTGTTTTTTATTTATATAACATTGTCTGATGAAGCACTGAAGGGTGTGAAAGCACTTACAACTACAATAAACATTGTCGTTTTTATTTGCCAGTGTCTCCGTGTTTCTGCACAGTTTACTTTGGGTTCTTCAGTTTTTTGAATTCTAGAATAGTAGAGCAGCTCTACTGAATCATGCAGACAGTTTTAAAGTAGTCTGTGAGATGTTCCCAGATAAAACTTACACAGAGGCATAGAAACCATGCAGACTCTAGACAGTATCTGGATGCCAGAACTGGACCCCAAAGCTGAGAGAGGAAGGTATAAGTATTTTAACTCCTGTGTCTCAATGCCATGCAAGTAATTGGCTGTATATCGTATATCTGTTTACATTTAGAAACTATAGCTCTGTGATCCATCTGTTCAGTGATGGGGTTTTTTTTTTTTTTGATTATTCAGATCCCCTTATGTTTTATTTTGTGTCTGTATCAATAAATGTTTCTCCTTTTAGGACTTTTTAATTTCTTGTACTTGGAAAAAAAATGTATAAAGGTTAGTGTTTCTATATCTTGTTCGTCGTCTGATAATTAAAACTCTAAAACGTAAGTGTACCTGTCTGATTAGTGGTTGCTTCCCTACACTTCGTTTGATACCACCAGCTTATGTAAATTTGAAAATCATTTTAATTTTTCTACGAATTTGACAGAATTTTACCTTGAAGAAATAGGCAGAAATAGTTGTAGAAATAGTCCAGTTTTGTTCAGAAGCATTAAACTGGTTTTATGCCTTGGCTTCACTGTGGTTCTGAAAACTACAGTGTGATGAAACTGTGTTTAAAATTGAATTGATATATTTATTTTTTTGTGCTTAGACATTCATTGTTTCTTCTATCTTGACCTTATTTATTCCTGATGACCAGGGTTATGACTGGTCAGTAAGAGACGCATTTCAGCCACTGATTTACTTGGTGGACTTTAAGAGCAGTACATAAGTCTGTAAATGTTCTGCAAAGGAAGCAGAGCTCTAAAATACTGCCATGGAGTCAGCTATTGCAATTAAAGTGTTATTCCATTCAGTCTTCATTACGTCACAGGTGTTCTTGGGCAACTGACTTCAAGGTGCTTGTCTATTGATTTTTAACAATGGCTTTGGAATATTGTTAGTAGTAATGCTTCCATGTCATTGATTCCCAGGTTAGCTATTTGAAAAGAAAATTTTCCAAAATAAATTAACTAGCATTTCAAGTTGGCTTGTTTTTTTCTGTGAAGACAAGATTCCCCATACCCCATCTGTAGACAGGGCGGTTTAGCCCAGTATGCCTAAAACTTATTATAATCAGTACCGAGTTTGATAAACTTTGGGAAGAGGGTGAACCCTGGCTGCATTCACCATCTTTGATGAAAATGTTTTTTGCCAGGTTAATATAGTACTACACTCAAGCTGCTATCAGCATTTAGTGTATACTTTTTGAGATGCAGACATCAAAGTGTTTGTGCTTTGCAGCTTTTAGTACCGTCTCATAAATGACACTTTCTTCAGTAGTTGCACACCATGTCAACCTGCAAGCTGTATAGTTACTACAGTCATTAATACAAGTGGACATGGCCATCATAGTAATGCAATACTCAGTAGTCACTACATCATTTTGAGGTCTGTTTGAAGTATCTCTGTAGATTATGTAATAAGAAACCATACAGTGCACATTATACACCACTGCTATACATCTGTGAAAATTATGCATATTATTTGTAAATAAGACTTGCACTGCACAATAAATAGTGTGATCCATAGGGTGGATTATATGAGGTCACTGATGGAATTAAATTTGACAACTTGTTTTTATACATGAATTTGTCGAATGGGTTTTCCTCACTGTAAAGATAAATGGTAACACATGCAGATAACATTCTACTTAAGTCAAATGCCATAAAATTGTAAAAAGCAATGACAGTTTACAGGAATCCATCATCTACTACTGCAAACTGTGCTAGAAGTCAGATGGTCCAGAACACAACTGAATACCTTTTTACACAAATATAGACATGATCTAATTTTGTTGTCAGAAGTATGTAGGCTTCAAATTTGTTATCAGTCATTTTGGATCTCGAACAAGTACACAAACAACATTTTGTTTATTTTATTTAAAAAGTCCAAAATCCAATCATTTGTAGTGATTTCATGCAGCTGTAAACGTATCTTATGTGGTAAGTGAATTCATGAACTGCAGAACGTTTGTTTCTGTTATGTGTATAGGTTTAGACTGTACCACTGTGAAATGTTTTCAGTGTGCATTTTTTTTCTAATAAAAATAGAATAAAATAAATATATCATGTCACATTAGCTGGAAGCACAGTATCCAGTTTGGCTATGTTTTATGATACAGTGTTACAACATTGTGGATCTGAGCTGGTTGATCTTCATGAAGTAGCAACACCTTAATTATTTGTATATTATCTGCCAATTTCATATCAGACTTCAGCTTTTCAATAACACCATTCTGTGCATCTCCTTGTCCTTCACTTGATAGAGAGTAGGGTTTCTCAAAGGCTGTGAAATATATTAATCATGATTGCAGGCATTATCTATTTCTGAAACAAAACATTTGTATAATAATATAAAATGACTTCCAAATGTGACAGCAGCAGTCCATCAGAATCACATTTGTGTGTTTTGTTGACCCTATATATCATTATGTACAGTACTTATTGTCATGTAATTTTACAATGTACTATCTAATGTCTAAAACATTTTGCAAAATCAGTAGTTACATTTTCTTTGGTAATCTGGTGGTATCATAAACTCATAAGTGAAAAATACGCTTAAATATCTATGAAGGTTTTGGAAAAGTTAACAATTACATGGTGCACACAGTTTCTCACTTTTTCTATTTCCTTCCCAAGAGATTAGTATGAGACTTTAAAAAGGTTATAGAAATGTTGAATGACCAGCTACTAGCTCCCCGTGAGCATTTATAGTATTGAACTCCTCCCGATTATTATAGTACATTACTTTTTACTTCCATTGTTTTCTAACTTTACTACTGATAAACAGATAAGTGGCTGTTAAAGAATCAGAATGAGGTAGCACCTGATGGGATAACCTGTTTTACTTCACTGTAATTAAAGAAAGCATTTACAAGTCAAACCTGTAATACTATTATTTTAGTAGTTACCTTTTACAGTGTCAGCAGACATCTGCCAAAACTGACTCACATGATCACTGTTCGATGAACTGTGACTCTATGCTGCAGATTGAAACACTTTATACTCTAAAGAAATCATAAAGAGCATTCACCTGTGCCATGGTTATACGTAATTGCATAGAAAGGTGCATACAACAATAAACTTTTCAGATTTAGTAGGCAGGGTACACTTGTACCATAATGTGTCATTGCTCTTGACTACTTGACTCTTTATGTTGTTTACTAATTCTTTTATCAGTATCTGCATAACATATGTTTTCCTCATTGCATTCTTCCAATGTTAAGATAAAAGACTAGAGAGATAAGGACTTTACTGGTTTTCCTTCCTGTTGCTTTCTCTTCTTTTTCAATTGCAACAGAAACTTGTAAGGAAAGGATTGATCAATATCTTGGAATTGAACCTAGGACCTCATACATTTTATAATTTCAGCTAGAAATTTCCTACCATGGTAACTTTTTGATGAAATTGCACACACATGGAAATGGAGCACAAAGTCTCACCAAGACCTTGTTTTTTAACAGGTGAAGCACAAATTGGAATGTCATGCTGATTTGCTCTTTTCCAATACCAAGTTTATTTTCCCTCCTCTTAGTCAACTAACAAAATCATGGAAGAACAGTATCAGTTCACTGACTGTCATCCTGGAAATTACCACTAATTCCAGAATTGTAGTGTTTATCCGTCACTGATGTAAAGGACCTTTACTTTTATTCCATATAGCAGCACCACAACTAATCATCCTGCAAAAGGGAATCATGTAACATTATTTGACTGGACTGTTTGATCATTATCAGTGTTAAAATTTTGCTTTCATTTATTCATTTATTTTACATTTGTTTACCAGGAAAATCTGATTGGGCAGAGATTTTCCATTTTCAGTGGAGGCCCAGGGAGAAAAGCTCCATACAATTTGTTAAAACAAAAAGAACATGAACAAATTAGACAAGAAAAGAAATGTGCATACAATATATCTATCCAAATATTTTGTCATTATGGAAAAGTAACTTAACAACAAATTATAAATCTCAAAACAATTTGTCAAACCAAAGAATATAAAAACAATTTAGAAAAGAATCTACATACAATGTATCTGGCCCCAAACTTGCAACAATTTGGAAGAGTAAGTTTTGTCAGAGAATGCCACAGGAATAGTAGTAGCGCAGTGAGCAGATTGCTGGAATGGTCATGCCATTGTTATACCTAGCAACTATATTCTGGAGAAAGAGAAAAAAAATAAAAACTTGTATTACACGGAATTATATGGATTTGGAGCTGTGGTATGACATTATAACATTATTATAACATATGACGTTATAACAGATGTAATATTAGTTCAATATATAGAGGAGCTGTGGAGTTAGTGTGGGCTTGAAGGAGTTAGCCAGGGTAAGAGCATGTATATCCAGAACTTGGTGAGATAGGACTTTAGTTGATTTTTGAAGCTAATTTTGTGAGCCTGTATCCTGATTTCAAGTGGGATGTTGCAGTGGTGGCATTATCACGTCACAGCAAGAGGTTCTCTGGGTGCTCCGATTTCTTCCCACATTAAAAAGACATGCATCTGGAGCATTTCTCTCCAGGCCTCTGCTGAAAATTGGCTTTGTTCCAAGTTGGACTTTCCTGGTAAACAAACGTTAAATAAAAAAATAAAATAAATTAAGTGGGAGAGAGTTCCACATTTTTGCAATAGTACAGGAGTAAAGAGAATCACCTGAGATATTTCTGCTTTTGGATACTTCTACTAGTCCTTTGTTGGTGTACCTTAGCTGACGGCTGTTGGTGTAGGAGTTAATTAGGCCATGTAGGGTTGGGACAGTTGAGAGTTTGATGAGCTAAATTGAGTTGGTTTAGAGAGAGTAAGTTTGGTAATTCTCTCCAGGACAGTTTCCGAAGGTCTTGATAGTGATGAGATCTATAGGCAGAGTCTGTTGCAAATTTAGCTATCTTGTTATAACAAGTGGATAATTTGTTTAAGTCACCCTTATTGAGGTTAACTAGAACAGGAGAAGCATATAGTAACTTGGAGCGAATGTGAGTTCTTGCTATAGCAGTTTTGCTATTGGATGTCTAGTAGTTTTTGCATCTGTAGAGAGTGCCCAGTTTTTTGTACACTTTTGTTATGATTTGAGCTATATGTTTGTTGAATTTAAAGTATTGGTCAATGATGACACCTAGTAGCTTGGGATGTGTGACTTCTTGTATCAAGTGACTTTTCTGCACTTTTGTTTGATCATGTTTTTTTTTTTGTTTTTTTTTAATTGGAGTGGCTTGTATTAAGCTAGCCGGGTTTATATTATAAGGTCAAAGAGTCTTTTCTTCAAACACTTAAAACACCAACACATAAATAGCGGAAGCTGGAGATTGCGAACGGCCACTTCCATGAATTTTTTCCCTGTGAAAAAATTTGCTTGGGCATTTTTTTGGGAATTTCCCTTTTCTCCAAAGAAGAGTGATCTCAGAATTGGTATATTTAGTTAGTGGGGGTGTGGGGGGGGGTGAAGCCCCCCACTTGATAAGGATTTTAAAGTTTGTTTTTATGTTTATGGCCAAGCAAATTTTTTTCCCTAGGAAAAAATTTGCAGAAGTGGCTGTTCGCAGTTTACAGCTTTTGCTGTTTATGTGTTGACCTTTACGTGTTCAAAGAAAAGACTCTTCAAGCTTATAATATAGACCTAGCTAGCCCATGGTGCACTGCAGTGTAGTGCAACTGCAGAATTGGTATGTCTATGGGAGAGGGTTGCTCTCTCCCTGTATTGTATGTAGATTGTATGTATCTATAAAAATCAATGGCATATGTCTTGCTTTAGAATGAGTAAGCTGATTGTACATAAGGAAATCCCTATGTCTGATATTTAATAAAAATGTGACTGACTTAATAACCATATTAATAAGCAGTGGTGGCACATTTCCACAGAGGATAGCAATACTGCCTCTCAGCACTTAGTTCTGTTGTTCATTTCCTGGCTAGAGTTCCTTCTGAGGTGAGTCCACATTTCCTCAATTTCTCTGTCCTGATTTTCTCATGATTTCTCTTTCACCTTCACATCTTATAGACATGGACAGTCCTTTAAATTGCCTTCAGTGTATGTTCATGTCTGTGTTCGAGTCCTGTGCAGTGGAAGCATCACATTCAGGACTGGTTCTCCACTTTCTGGCTGTTACTTGAGTGCACACCTCTAAACTGTGCAGATTTTTCCAGAATGCACAGATTTTGCCTCATATTTGGTCTTTTGCTCATAAAGTCTGTGGTTTTCTCACAAATCATGGAGGATTGAAGCCACCAAATAATGACATATATTTGAGTTTCAGACTTCAAAACCTTCAGAAAATGCCCCCCTAGCACAAATCCTTTGTTGCAGCAGCTTTCTAAGTTTATAAGAGCAATATTTAAAATCTGTCCCTATTTTTGGGCCTTTGTCTCCCCTTTATTTCAGGCTTTGCCTAGATTTCTTGGGTTAAGATGTTGAGAGGTATGCTTGAGTTGACAAGATGCAAATCCTCCTTGACACTGACCAGAATAAAAAGGTTTTCAGAAAATGAATGAAACACTTTATGCATCAGCAGTAATCTGTTTTGCTGTATGAATCAATTAATTAATTCAGTTTAAATTTTTTTCTTGGTGTGAAGTGGATGAAATTGAATGTATTTCACTTGCAATAGCAGTTAACATAGCATCTTAGTGTCATTTGTGTTAATGTTTCTTGTGTCTCAGTAAAGCTCTTGTAGATAGGGAAAGACAGGTAAGTCAGTTGGCTGATTCTTCGCTACCGATGGATGAAACGTATATCAGCTGACCTGCATTGGACTACTGCCTTGGGTGTTTGAGGAATTGGCCAATGTAGAATGAGAGGAAGTGTCTGATGCTGGTTCAGCCCTCCTTGCATAGGACTTGTTTATGTTGCACTGCAGGAACGCCCTCTCATAGAAGGTCTGGAAGTGCAGTTAATACACAAGGGAACTTTGAAGCATAAACTATATTAATGAGTGCATGTATTCTAAGCAGGTATTACAGTAGTACAGAAGAGAAGCCAATTGAGCCACTGAGGAGAAAATCTCACTTGTCATTAGGATGGAGAAAATAAGAGTAATTTACAAGAAACTGATAAGCTTGTCACTTAATTCTTCTAAAGACAACTCTGCTGGTGTAGTGTGACAAAGCCATGTCAAACTTCCGGGCAATCTGGGTTTGATTAGTACAGCAAGCATGTGTTGCAAATGCATAAGGGAAGTGAGGAATGATGAAGCTTAGGCTGGTCACTTCATAGGGGAGGTATCAGGCATATGCTTGTGGCATACTCTCAGTTTAATTTCTCCAAGTGTTTTGGATTTTAATAATATGATGGGAATAGACACAATTCCTAAGTCAAAGTTTGATTAAGGTTCATGAAATTAGTATTATTTTAATCTTTAATGTTAGCCAGATGTGCCCTTTGCAGCACCTGCAATCTGCTCAAAACTGACCCCTTCTGCAATTCATATGGAGTTACATGTATCAGATTCTTTTTTATAAGACCTGTTGCTCTTACTACTATTGGAACTATCTGGGTATGCTTCTTCCAAATTGCCCTAGTTTCTGCCTGTAAATCCTGGTATTTTATGACTTTGTGTCTCTCTGTAGAGAAGATACTGTAGTCACTGGGTGTAGCAGTTTCAAAGATCACGGCTACTTTTGTCTTATTTTCCTGGACCACTGTATCTGGTTTTCTCACATCTGTTTTTTGAACTTTTGGGAACGGGTGAGCCCATGTGATATAAACTTTATTGTTTTCTGTAATGCCTTGTGGCTCATGTTTTCAATGTTTTTCAGCTCCTTCATGATGCCTCATGTACACTGACAACCCTCTCTTCTTACCTTCCAACACTCAGACTTGTGACAGATGCACTTATATATCCAAATTGGAAGCCATGCACTCTCCAGCCAAGACCAGAATAGCTGGTCAAGAGGAGAAGGTCAGCACTTGCACCACACCACATGGAACACATAGCCCTCCAGAACACACGCCAGCACTACCTTCACATAAAAACACAAAACACACATCCACCTTCGCGGATGCTCTCAATAAAAATCTACCCAAACAGCAGAGACCTCCAAGGCAGACACACACTCAACCACCAGAACACAACACTTATCACGAGACACACAGTGTGCCACTCAACCAAAGCCCCTAAGGCAAAACAGCATGCCCAACACAATAGTCATAGGTGACTCGATAGTGAGGCACACTGATGTCCCACTCACTAGGTTGAATAAGGAGAAAGTGACAGTTGCCTGTCTGGTGCCAACATCTACCACATAACACACGCCCTCAACAACAGGTACAAATATGACTCTGTCATTGTACATGTGGGTGTGAGTGACCTGAGATGTACCTCCCTGGACTACATGAAAAGAGACATGGATGAACTCTTGGGTTATGTAGCCCAGGCGGGTAAGACCCTAGCCCTGAGCAGCATCCTACCATCACCCAAAATGATATCACAGTATAAGTCAAAAATGATTGATTTCAACAACTGCCTAAGCTTCTGGTGTTATTTTAAGGGGTTCCAGTATCTGTCAACCTGGGATGATATGATTGACAGACCTCAATGCTTTGATAGAGATGGCCTGCATCTGTCACCCCTGGGCTTCCGGATACTGGCCAAGGCTCTTGCCACCTCTATAGTGCCTTTTTTGGGCGGTGTTCCAAAGACCAAATTACCACCGTAACAGCTACAAACAAATGCAGTCTGAGGGTCACGGTGCTCAGTCCTAGAAGTCTAAATCTAAAAATGCACTCACTTCACTCGAAGCACTCCTCAAAATGGAGAACACTGACATTTGTGCTGTAATAAAGACCTGGTTTAAAGGAGCAGAAAGCACCCCTGCACTGTCAGGCTATAACTCATTCCACACCTTTCAGATCCAGAACTTGGACTGAAGCCCCAAAGGCGGTGGTGTTTCCATATTCATAAAGGATGTGTACACCTCCAAACTGGTAGCCCAACATAACACCTCAGAGATTCTTCAGGAGCAGCTAACATTGGGTAAGACAGCAATTCAGGTTGTAGCCTGCTGTAGGTCCCCAACCATGTCCCAAGACTCACACTCCACATTCCTAAGCACCCTGGAGAATATTAGCTTCCAACCTAACACTCTCATACTGGGCGACTTCAACTACCCCTCCATTAACTAGGAAAACTACTCATGTACCAATACACTTGCCCAACATTTCCTGGAATTCATTAATTCCAATGCCCTGGACCTGCTCATTCTTACCCCACTAGAAGTAGCAACATCCTTGACCTGGTCATTACTAACATGAGAAACTGTTCCTCTATCCTCCCTGGTTAGATCCAACCACAGACTAATCACCTTGGAAATACACATTCCTTCCACCCCCTTGCAAAGGTTAGCACCATGAAAAACTTCTACAAAGCTAACTTTGGGTTCCTCAAAACAGAGGTGGCTACCTTAACAGCACCCATGCAAATGGAGAATAGTTGCATGGCCACTGAATCATACACCAGTGCACTGTACGAACACATACACAAATGCATGGATCGTGCCATACCAAATAGAACCAAGAAACTCTCCTCCAAAAAAAGGAAGCCAATCTGGTGGTCCCCTACCATAAACAAACTCTACAACAGGAGGAGGAAACTGATGCAGAATAAGGTGAAGTCCCATGATTGGAAAAACTCCCTTATCAGCCTCAACAAAAAGTTGAGATCCCTCATCAAATCCTCTAAAGCTAGCTATGAAAACAGGATTATAGCAGATAGTAAAAACAACCACTAGGCCTTCTATAGTTATGTAAAAAATCTCCAAGGCAATACCCAGATTTGACCCGAGCTACTGCACAATGGTACCGCCTATACCGAGCCAACAGATATTGCCAATATACTGGCCAGCAGATTCAGTGCCAACTTTACCCCTGTCCACACTCCCCCAAAAGGATCGATCACAATACCAGTAGATTACCAGGCACCCAGTATTACTGCTACACAGGTTAAAACAGCACTGTCCAAGGCCAAGAATGCAGCTTCTATGTGTCCTGACAATATCCCTGGCTGTGTTCTACATGAACTACAGAGTGGATTGGCACCTCACCTGTGTGCCCTGTTAAACCACAGCCTCGCCTCAGACTTTGTCCCTACAGAATTGCGCACTGCTCCAGTCATCCCTCTCCACAAAGGAGGAGTGATTACAGACCCTGAGAACTATCACCCCATTAGCCCGAGTCTGTTATGCAAAGCTATGGAACACATCATCATGGACCCAGTAAACAAGGATATAGGGAATCTCCAAACTCTGGATCCCACGCAGTTTGGTTTTGTGAAGGGTAGATCATGCCTGCTCAACCTGGTCAACTTCTTTGAGTCAGTCACCAGAGCTGTGGAAGAAGGCAAGGTGGTTCATACAGCCTATCTTGATCAGGCAAAGGCCTTTCATACCATTCCCCACTCAGGAATCATAGAAAAAACTCACTAAGCTAGTCATCAACCCATATATAACTAGGTGGGTTGCAAACTGGCTCACAGATAGAACCCGTGAAAGTAGTTGACTCAGACTGCTGACCAGTCACAAGTGGAGTCCCACAGGGTTCAGTCCCGTGTCCTCTCCTGTTTGGTATCTACTTCTCTGAAGTACTATAATGTAATCAATCAGTGTAGGGTGTATCATATACATTTTTAAACACTTTTACCCATGAATGTGGAATACTGTCAAATGCTTTTTTGTAATCTATCCATGCCATACTTATTCCCGTTTTTACAGTTCTCCATTAAGACTTTATTTAACAGCAAAAGATCTTTTGTTCCATATGACTTTCTTTCGTTACCATTTTGTTCTGTTGCCATTATTGAGTTTTCTTCTGAATGACTATAAAGTCTGTCAGCATTAATTCCAGTGTATAGTTTAGACATCATTGGAAGACAAGTTATTGGTCTATAGTTTTTAGGATAGCTTACGGGTTCGCTCTTAAGGAGGATTATTGTTTTACCTGCTGTTAGCCAGGTTGGTGATTGGGCTGCACAGATAAGTAGCTCTTACTTGGGGCTAAATCTTCATGTGAAGATAATACTTTTTGCCAGAAGTTAGACACTGCATCTGAGCCTGCGGTTTTCCATTTAGGAGCCTTTCTTAAATTTGTTTCAGTTTTTATGGCCTTTACTTCATCCCATTTCATATCCTGTACATTTGAACTTCTTATTCTTTCTATTCCTTCTTCTGTCCATTCAGCATCTTCACAGACATTTCTTTAATATATATGCCTAGTTGTTCTTTTCTAGTGGTGTTTAAATTCATTTTAACTTCTTTCCAAATTCTCTGTACAACTTTTTTGGATCATCAATAAATTGCTTATTCTGTACTTTTCCTTTATATTTATCTGATATCTTCTAAGATTTATTGCTTATGCTGATATCCTTTGTTTATTATTTGCAGTAGTGTATGATAGATCTTGTTCTGTTCTGATACTGGTCATTGCTGTAATCACGTCTGTCTTTCTAAGTATTTTTATTCATTTGTTCCCTCCATTATAGATGGGGGAGATTGCATGGAGAGTGCTAATCTTCAAATGGGGCAGGATCAGCTGATCACATCACATGTGGAGATGTGAACATGCTAATTGAACATGAATGAACATGTACAGTGGAGAGCTAAGGTGTAATGAAAAACCCTTCACCACTTTACAGATTGACATTACTCCCTGTATGCACAACCATCACAGGAATGATTGAGTTATAGGCTTCTCACACATGGAAAAGCTTGATGGTAAAAAAAAATATATATATATATACATATATATATAGATTCACTTCTTAACACTGAAAATGAGAAAACTTCATAATATAGAAGATCAAAACACTGAAACTCAAAACATTGAAAAAACATATCATACATATACTGAATTTAAACAACATAAATAATAGCACTTTCCACCAAGTGTAAGCGGGGGGGGGGGGCAAGCCCCCCTGCACCCACACCCCCTGCTACTTAAATATATCAACTCCAAGATTGCACTTAGTGTAGTGAAGTAGCCTGAACAAAGGACCAAAAATAGTATAGAACACAGTTTAAATATTATTCTTATAAATGTTGAAGGTTGCTGCAATAACTAGTGTTTGCATGCTGTTTCTGAAGGAAATGAATTCTGAAACTCAAATGCCTTTATTTGGTGTCTTCTATTCCCAGTGATTTTTGCCAGAAAACCTCAATGTTTGAGGAGCAGACCAAAAATATGAACTGAAAATCCAGACAGTTGGGAGAGTATGTTTGTAAGAAATGACTCATTTGCCAGAATTAAAAAAAAAGTGTTTAGTCAACCACAACTAAGAATAATACAACAAGAATAAATGCTCAATACAAATTGTGTCCACCAGGAAGAACCACTCAGGCGAACTAAGTAACCACACTACTTTATTGCACACAACGATTTAACTCTTTCATCCACTGAAATGTGGACTTCTTAAGAATACAGCGTGTATTTAAGCTTTAGTTTAAATACCTTTCTTTTTGGTGACAAAAAACCCCATTAAAAACACTCCTCCATTTAAAGTAAACTTAAACAAATATTACACAAATATTACATAAATAATACATAAATAGTGCTGTATAAAAACATACTTTTCAGTTACATAAAATCAGGTGGATTATAGACACTAATAAATGAATTTATGTATAAATAATGTGTTGTTTAAAAATATTTTTGTAAAAATCCTTAAGCATATACATAAAGTTTTTTCATAAGAAAATTTTATAAAAGAGTTTTTTTTTATATATGTGTATATTGTGATGCTTTCCCTAAATATATAAATCAGAATTAAGACTTAAATAACAACAATAATACTTATACTTGTGTCTGTAAAATAGGTTTAATAGAGATGTGGTCGTTTAGACCAGGCAAATTAGAGGCATCAGTTAATAATTGCCACTTGACCTCCCTGTGTTCCAAAATTGCCTTAAAATTAGCTGCCTGGTACAAAACCTAACTTATTCTAGTATAGAAAACTTAAAATGATGACTTTCCCCACATTTTTCTACATGTCTATATAGGGCATTGTTAACATCCTTCCTTCTTATATTATATATTAGTCATATGTTCTTTTTTTGAGGGGCCTCTCCATTTTCCCTATATAGTTACTCGGACATACCATACACTTAGCCATGTATATAACAAATTTAGAATTACAGTTCCCTTGCCTGAATATAATCTTAGTTTTATTAACATTCTCTAATGTGACACCTACCTTCATAAAAATTGCATGACATTGTCTACAATCACCACACCTTATGTGTGTGGTCCTTGTACAAATTCCTTTGCTTACATTGCCATACTCCAAATTTTTCTTGATATTACATCCCATTTTGTAGACAAATGTAGGTGATTCACCTACAGTTTTACTAATATCATTGTCCACTATGAGAATGTTCCAGTTACTAGTTAATATTTGCTTAACTTGATTCACATAAGGGGTGTATTCCAATATACAAGCTCTATGGTAATTTATGTCAATATCTTTAGAACAAGTGGATATATTCTAACTAATTCATTTCCTAAAATTGGTGGATATTTTTTACCCCATTCATTAATGACATACCTCTTTACATCGTCCAACATGTTCCTAGGATATCCCCTTTCTCGAAATCGGGAGCTTACATATTCAATTTCCACTACCATGTCATTATATAAGGATGTCATTCTGGCTGCTCTAATGCACTGCCCTATAAAAAATATTTCTCATCTGCTTCCTCGGATGGTTACTAGAATACTCAAGATAGCTGTTAGAAAAAGTATTCTTCCTATATATATGGATTTAAATCCATTGGAATCACTTGATATAAAAGTATCCACATACACTATACCTTCAGTATTGCATGTATATGTGAACTTTAAAAAAGTACTAATGTCATTCAAGTATTCCATAAACCGATCTATACCATCTCGGGGACCATCCCATAGGATAAAAATATCATCCAAAAACCTGGACTAGTGTCAGATGTTCTTGTAATACTCACTATTAAAGATGAAATTATTCTCCCAATCTAACATAACCAGATTAGCAAACATGGAGACACAAGCGGCCCCCATTGCTACTGCTCTGGTTTGTTGAAAGTATTCGCCTTTGAAATAAATATGGTTATGATCCAATACCATAGTCATATACTCCATAATGTGGCTGACAAAATCCCATTTCAAACTTGCATACTGTCTAATGCTATTACAGAATCCTTCTAATCCTTGTTGTTTGGGTATGCATGAAAATAAATCTACCACATCGAAGGTGATAAAAATTAATCCCTCTTTCCAAAGGTTGGGAGATGAGCTTCCTAGGAAGTTCCATGAATCATTAATCATATGGGGTACTTTCACATAAATGTGTTTTAACCATTTGTCTATAGCTACACCCAGGGGAAAAGTTTTTCAATGGCTACCAGATATTATAGGTCGAAAGGGTGTGTTGGTTATGCTTTTATGTACCTTCGGTATTCCCACAATTGTTGCTAATATCAGTTGTTCATCCTTTAAAAAAATGTAAATATCCATGGTAATTCTATTATCCAATAAAAATTCCTTTAAATACACATATCTGCATCTGTAGGCTATATGTATTTCATTAATGGATACTGTTTCATAATTACCAGACATTTGTAGTATCTCGTACATGTTAGTAACATATTCCAATGCATCATAAATTACCATCCCCCACCCTTATTGGGTTTCATAACTCTAATATTGTGATCATCATTAAGTTGTTTTAAAGTAGTAAGTTCTTCACCTGATAAATTGTTCTTTATTGTTTTGTTTCTAATGTTATTTTGTAATCTATAGATTTCCTTGGTAACCATTTTCTCATATACTGCCACACTAGGATGTGTGGGTGGAACATATATACTTTTTTTCTTAAGTGTGTTAGTCGCTAAAGGCTGGGATTTGTCCTGAAACATAATGTCTAAATTAATTTTCCTAAGGAATAATTTGATTTCAATTAAACAATGAAAACATGTTTGGATATATATTTCATACCTCTAGACAATAGTTTAAAATGTTCAATTCTTATAACTAAATTAGTTTAATTATAAATTTTGAAATTGCCCAAACTATTAACTACGTCTTCCATAATTATTTTTCCTGGCATATCTTCATTCGAATGTTGTAATTTCACCATTGTCTCATATTCTCTCCCCATGCTTGATCTGCAACCTACCCGTTTGTTCTGTATGGTCTTTTTTTATTCCAATTCCAATTCTTTCTCCAGCTCGGGTGTTAATGCTGTTCCCATCCCATCTGAAAATTCAATTTATTCCCCACATAATGTATTGCTGATTCGGCACTCCTTGACACTGTATTGTTATTCCTCACTACCCCTTTCCTACCTAGTCTCTCAGTAGTATCTTCCGTAAATTCCTTCCAGGGGTATACTACATCATTTTTGTATTGTTCAACATCTCTACTAATCTTTTTACATTTCTTTGTGTATATAGTCTGTGCCTTCTTATCCACCATATTAAACTGTTAATTTCTCCCACTTAAATACACAATATATTCTGAAGAAGTCCATATTTCAGTGGATGAAAGCACTAAATCGTTGTGTGTAAAAAAGTAGTGTGGTTACTTAGTTCGCCTGAGTGGTTCTTCCTGGTGGACACCATTTGTATTGAGTGTTTATTCTTGTTGTATTATTCTCATTTGCCGGAATGCTGGGGAGACAGCTCTCACTATCTTAGAGACTTAAATTAAATCAGGTTAATGGCACTGGAATTGCTATAATGTCTACTAAAGCATCTATGAACCTATGAACCTATTTAAATGATTATTTCAGATTTGATGGCAAACAAGTCAGTCTTCTACATTGACATAAGTTTTTGTTGAACTCTGTCTCAACTGCCATATTATTTTACAGTTCAGACATTGTGCTGTAAAATAAGCCACTTAGAAATTTTTATTCAAGCATAATACCACCGAAGTACAAACAATAGTACATACTTCCAGCTTAGAAGCTTTATCCTTCATTGCTGTTGTTTATGATTTTCAAAATGATAAGCTAAACAGAGGCTTCTAATAGGCAAAAGGTTCAAACAAAAGCTAAACTACACAACTCTGAAACGTGCATGGATGAAAAAAGTGCAGCTTTGGGACATGAGTGAAATCTCTTGCAATTTATATAGATTAGAACGCACAATTCAGAAATGTTAATTTCTGCCAAGAAGGGGCAACTACTGATTATGGGACATTTTTACAGAACGTTTAGAATTAAGCAAAACCAAGTCCTTCTCACATCATGCTGTAATCACATTCCTGTGATTTATAGACACAGTGCTGCATGCAACATGTTGCTGTTTTACATAGGTGAATTGCACCACTGTAAAATCTTGAGACTATAGAGTTGTGTATCAAAATCAGTGGGCAGTTGTGGTGCTGCTATGTGTTTCAGCTGTAATGTGAATGTGGTACCAAGGCAGTACATGGTAGAAAGCCACACTGTCACTGTCTGCAGTTGCAAGTCTTACATACAGGAGGAGCTGCATTACTAGAAAAGGGGAATTATACACTTGTGTGGTAATATGCAATTGCAACTTGTCCCCAGTATTCACTGCATACAACTCATAGATTTACCATTAAGAAACAAAATCACTGTGCTCCCTTAAAGTAAACCACCAAATATGCATCCATTGGGAGGAAGGGAGTGCATTCATAACAGTCATAGTACCTGACACGCATGAATTCTGACATCCATTATACAGGTGGAATTGCTATGAAGCAGTGCTCAATGACTACAGTGTTGTCATACAGGTGGAGCTACAGCACAAGACAGCTTTGGGTAAATTGAAGGCATTGCCAAGGCCTTGGCAAAGATCACTCTATGTCAGGAATGGGTGATGAGATTCATTAATATATAGAGTGCTTCTGAGTCTGATTAACTGGCATAGAGTCATTCCATTCACTTTGGTACCTTTACTTTACAGAGTCTGGGTAAAGAACATTTAACTGACCATGCACAATGAAGTCTACCATTACATAATGAATTTACTTTCACCTCACATTTTATTCTCAAACAGATGTTTTTTTATCCGTCTTATAGAAACATTTGGTGTGTTTAGGTTGGGAATAAACTTTCTGCATTGTCCACATGTGAATCATAGCATTACAGGTTAATTAATGCAATCTTTTGTTTATAACGGATACTTCAGTACTGAAAGATTAAAATATCTGGATTTTTTTATTTATTACCTTCTAAAAAGAAATTCAGTTTCATACTTTTTCCTTCAATGAAAAAATGTCCATAAGACAGCTACAGTCATTAAATAAAGTATTTTCAAATCAGAAAGTAGAAAACAATATGTCAACAATTAAGGCATAATGAGGTATCTATAGGCATTCTTTTAAGATGTTAGTTTTTTTATTTTACATTTGTTTACTGGGGTAGTACACTGATCAGTCTTGATAATTTGCTGATATAGCCCAGTGAATAAATTCACAAAAACACATTGAAAACTATTGCTTTACTCTTCGTAGCTGCAGGAATGCATACAAAATATTTATTTTATTATCTGTTAATTATCAGTATAATTTACTTTATAACAAGGTTTATTAGATGAAAGAAAACACATCAGGGACATGTTAGGTAAGTTTGATAAGCTGCATTCTTATCTAATGAAGTGAATATACCATTAACTTTTCAGTGCAGATGAAACTCCAATTATTATTATTAAATAGTTGTTGAATAATAATTCAGGGTCATGAAAAGTGAAGTACTCATGTTAGAAAATATTTATCTATCTTTACTTTTCAATTTCTTCCCAAGATACAATATTAATTGCTACTTATTTACCACAGACTCAAAAAAAGGTCAACAACATTGATATTTACTTCCCTTATTATTCCTGAAGTTATAGAAATATTAAATCATTAAACATAGCTCCCCAGGTCCTGGTGGCCTTCTTGCAAAACTATTTCATCAATTTGTTAATGAAACAACACAGTCTTCTAATCATGCTTTAGTTATTTTTCGGCAATGTCAGGGCTACTCCAGCATCTGTGGAGACAGGATATATTGATGCCTTTCCTTATCACGGTTACAACATTCTTTATACATGGGATACCCTGCCAAAGATAGCTTAACATCCAGCCAGTAACCAAAGCTTTTATGTTTTCCAGGTGTTATATGTCCGATGTATGTATTACATGCCGGGTGTAAGGTACATATGTGACATATGGACACCTAATTCTCGGAACTTCTTTTCCGCCAGTCCAAATGCAACTCCTGAATTCAATCTGTACACCATCCTCCAAACTGCTTTTTTCTACCAAGACTGATATGGATAAGTGCCATGTCAGATCCATTCCTTTGCTTTTTTTCTCTTTATAGTTTGTTTTCATGTCATCCTGGAAGGGGAAATGTGAGTGTGGATAACAGATTCTCCAACAAAACAGAAGCTAGAAGAGCCTTTTTTGTTTGGGGGCTATGCACAACCATGCTCAGTGTGATATCTATCAGGCATTTAGTCCTAAGATACTCCACAGCTGTTTGTCTTCCCTTTCTACTTATCTAGAAAACCAGCATCTGAAATTGTTGACCCAGGGCACCATGGCCAAATCTGCCCAGGCTGAAGTTCAACTGCCTCTTAAGAAGAAAGCTTAAGGAGCTTGCATTCTTAATCTGCTGCTATCAAGCCTTCACCAGACATCTATCTCAGATGGGATGAAGAAACCAAGGACTGGCTGGTGTGACTGCCAGTTCCCTCTGCCACTACGCAGTTGGAGGCCGACATGGAGATGCCTACTCACATGTCCACTGAGTCTGTGCATATGTTTGGTACAGATGTTGAGGGGGAACTGTGGATGATTATATCTGAAGGGCCTGGGGGAATTTCCCAGATTGTAGTCAGGGAAGAGGTGCCTTTTAACCTCATTGAATTAAGGCAGGGCTCTGAGCCTTCTAGATTTGTCAAGGCTGATGTTTCCTTAAAAAGAAACAGAAAACTAAGCATGTGGTTACTGTAGCTAAGGATTCTGATAAAGAGTGGCAGAGCTTTACTCAAGGGCTTTTTAATGGCATCATTATTCTGGAACCTACACAGGGATTGTCTGTTCCTACTGCTGCTGCTCCCTGGTCATCAACCCCATCTGAAAGGACTCTGGATTCTGCTTCTTCTGATGAGGAGCTGGACTCTGGTGAAGAATCCTTAGCATATTCCTCATAAAACACTGTCCTTTGTCTTTGGGATCTGATGAAGAGGAGTCTTTGTTTACTTATGTTCCTTTTGAGGTATTATCTTTTGGAAATATAATGGTCCTTATCATGGAACACTTTAAATTGATTTTTTTCCCCAAGTATCAGAGGTTTAAAAGAGGTATTAAAATCTTTTACAAATGGACTCACCCAGACCTTCTGCAGTCCTCCAGTGTTAGCTGCCTTGTTGGTCACATTTACAGCAGCTTCTTAGGCACCTGACTCTTAACCTCCATCCTCTAAGAAGCCATACAGATTTTATAAAGTACCCGAGGATCATAGATACTTATAAATGTCCATCATCTGATCCTGCTGTTGTCACCATGTCCACAAATAAGCCATCCTAACTGGTTTGTTCTTCTTCCAAGCTTTTGCCAAGGACAGATGTGCTATGGAGAGGTGTGGGGAAAGAAAACATTTTTACTTTTGCTACTTTGGCTTTTAGAGCCATTAAATATCAGACCCACATGACGAGGTGTGCCCTGCCTCTTTTCTCTCAGGTAGCTCACCATTCCATTAAAGGCATCTATGATGTAGCTGATGCCTCCTCCAGGGCAGCTGCATCTGGCTCTGGCATGATGAGATATTCCTGGTTGCACTTGCAGGCTTTGCCTGAGGATATTAAAGCCAAAATGTATGTTCATTCTTAGATAATCAGAATCTTTTTGGCACTGCTGCTGCAGAATTATTTAAAACTGTGCAGGATAAGGGCAAAGTTATGCAGGACCTTAAACAAATTTTTGTTTCTCCTGTACCTTAGTTCCAGAGAAGCTATGCTTAGAAATCTTCCTCTGTCCATAGGCAAACTAGACAACCTAACAAGGCTAATACTTTCCTTCACTCTTTGGCAATGGATAACCCCAGATGCATGGCTTCTCTCTATTTTATGACTTGAAAGCCCCTCCCTTCATTTTCTGGTTCCTCTCAACCTTCTCCTTGCCAGTTTCCTCATTTTCCTTTGGTCATGTGGGATCCTGTGGAACAGGAAACCATCCAACCTATTCCCTTGTTATAACAGGAAATGGGTTTCTTTCCCAGAATGTTTCTAATTACCAGGAAGGAGGGGACATGGAAGTCTGTTCTGCACCTGTGCTATCTCAGTACCTTTCGCAAAATTCCGTCCTTCAGGATGTTCTATCTCCAGACCCTTTTGCCTTTTTTGCTTGCCCAGGCTTTTCTATTCTTACAGACCATCTGTACAGAAAATGTTGATGTTTCTCTGATTCTTCCTCTCATTATCAGTTCTCTGCTTTGCCTTTTTGTCTTTCTACATCTCCAGGGGTATTTACCAAATGTCCCCCTGTGGTAGCTTTCTGCAGACATCAAAAGAATCCAGATTTTCCCTATCTTGACCTTGATTTAAGCCCCCTCTCAGTAGCTTCTGCTTCAGACTCTACTCTTCACTATGCTTTTCCTGTAGAGTGTGGGATTTACTGTCAATCTCAAAAAGTCAGTGTTGACTTTCTCTCAGGACCAAGAGTTTTTGTGTTGCAGGTTTCAGACCACAAGGTCCTCGTCTTGACAACTTGTTTCCAGTCTCTCCTTCCTGGAAGGGAATTTCTTTGAACCCCATCATTTCTGGCATCCTCCATTCCCATGGTTCCTTTTGCTAATCTCCACATGAGGAAATTCCATTGGTACCTCAAGAATGTTTGACTTCAACACTGGTACCCTATGGAGTTTCCAGTCCTTCTTTTACCCTGTCCCAGTTTCAAACTCCTTAGGTGGATTTAGCAGATCTCCCTAAATTCAGGTCTGCCTTGTCATGCTTCTCTTCCTACTTAAGAGCTAAACATGGATGCTTCTGATTAAGGCTGGAGAGCTTCCTCTAACAATTTGGAAGTCCAGGGTCTTTGGTCTCATTAGCAACTGGCAAACCACATCAGTATTGAAGAGATGAGAGCTATGATCCTAGCTCTTAATGTGTTTTACTTCCTCTGTGTTCTAGGTCAACTGCATGTTTTTACAGACAATAATACACTTATGTGGTGCATCAACAAGTGGAGGGGGGCAGGGGGAGGTTGCATTCATTACAGGCTGACTCTTCAGGCTTGGGATTTTGCAATCTGACATCATCTGGTTCTTCAGGCAGTTTGGATCCCTTCAGAGCAGAATCTAGTGATAGGCTCTTTGAGCAGGTCCAGGACAAATCTTTATGAATGGATTCTTCACAGAGAGGTGTTTCTGGACATTGTACAGCAGTGAGGTACTCTACAGGTAGATCTTTTTTTGCTTCCCCTCTGAACAGACAACTTCCCCAGTTCTCTTCCAGTGTTCCATGTACACTGGTATGGAAAGTGGATGCCATGTATTTTATTGGAAAGGGATATTCCTGTATGCCTAACTTCTTTTTCCCAGGGTCTTGCACATGATCATGTGGTGTGGGACACACCCAGAATCTTGGTATTGACTCCCTTTTAGATCAGACAGCACTGGCTCCCCCTTTTATTTCACTTGGCCAGTGGCAATCATCATCTCACAGGATGAATTTTCTCACACAAGATAAGGGGTCTCATAGATTTTCTATTTGGTGTCTCAAGCATGACCAGAACCCTTTTTTCTGTGGGATCCTTATGGCTCTTTCTTGTTTGTATGAATTGCTCAATAGTGACATGGCATATTGTTCTGTTAAAGCTCATTTGCCAACCATTTCTGCATGCCTGCATCTGAATCCACCTTTGTCTTCTAGTTTTGAAGTCAAACAATTACTAATCTTTCATATCATGCTCCTAAGCAAGCCTGCTCCTCCTCTCTTTCTTGAGACCTTAATTTTGTTCTTGAAAAATTGACTGAGTACCGTTTTGAGTCTGCCTTTTCCTCCCTGCAACATTGGCAGACTGCATTTGTGATGCCTCTTACCTCCTGCCAAGAGGGTTTCTGAACTCCAAGCCCTCATGGCAGTAACTTTTTACAAGGACAGGGTCTCTTTATACCAATCCTTCTTTTATGTCCAATGTGGTTAATGATGTGTCCATCTGACAGTCTACTCATTTTCCCTTCTCCACAATCTGCTAGTGAGAAGGTATCACACACCTTGGCTTTACAAAGACAGCTCATATATTACATGGATAAGACAATATGCATCAGAAAATATGAGCAACTTTTTGTTTCCTTTTCATCATGAAATTTGGTTTGACAGTGTCTAAGCAAACTATCAACTCCTGAATCTCTTAAGGCCATTTCTTTTTGTTTTTTGTTATTCTATTCATGGCAAATGGCTTTCCTGTTTGATTCATGCCCATTCAACTAAGGCAGTAGCCTCTTCTGGTGCTTTGTTCAAGAGTCTGGATACTAGAGCCATCTTGTAAGCTGCTAGTTGTTCCTCCGTCCATATTTTTACCAAGCATTATTAGTTGGATGTCATTTTCAGGGCCAGGGCAGGAATTTGCCAGGGTTATCCTTCATGGGTTTGTGGAAGGCTCTTGTCTGCCTTTCTAATCCCATAATTTGCAGTATTTTTTTCTCTCTCTCGTGTATAAGAAATACTGCACCATTGATAAGGAAGGACATGGTACAGGTGTGTAAGATCTTTCCATAACAGTAGACATCCTACTTCTCACTGTTGCAGTACTCGGTTCCTCCCTCCTGCCCCCCCCCCCCTTTATTTTCTGTTGCCATTCTGCTGGCCAAGGGGTTTTCTCTTACAGCTCTCTCTTTCTTCTTCTGTTTCCTTTCTTGGAGCGGTATATTATTGTTTCCCTGGGATTGTTATGGTTCTCGTGGGGCATTTCAATTCTGAGGATTAAAAATCTGTATGTCACATATGTAGCCTTGCATTGTAGGACATACATCTGATGTATGATACCTGGAAGCTGTAAATGGTTTGGTACACTGGCCAGACAGAGTCTGTATTAGATAATCGAACTTTCAAAAGTTCGAATATCAAATAACAAAAATAACCTACACAAATAACTTACCTGAACATTTTAAACAGGGGGTAAGCCCCCCTGCACCCCCCATGTGGGGGGCTGTGTCCCCCAACACCCCCTGCTCTTTAAATATACCAACTCCTAGATTGCACTACAGTGCAGAAAAGGGAAATCTTCCCATTCCGCGCTGTACAGAGAGCTCAGTTAAAACGTTCAAACTTTCAAAAATCCGGTCATATGGTGTCGACCATACAACACTCAAACTTTTGAAAGTTCGATATCTAATATAGACCCAGCCAGACATTAGGCTATCCTCAGCATGATATTTCATGTATAAATAATACTGCAGCAGTGACAAGTAGGACATCTATTGTTATAGTAGGATCTTATACAACTGTACTTTTAATTAAGAAAGTAGGTAAATCATGTGAGTTAACTAAATATTATTCCCCGATATGCAACTTAAATATTGATCATCAGTTGACTATAACATTTTTACATGTTTTGAATTGCATTATTATAACTTTCTAATTTGCTTTTTGTCTCTGTTAGAAAATACCTGAAACAAATTAACTTTTCCAGGTAAACTTAGCCTATTAAGATCCCTAAACCTAAGAAAAGAGCTTATAAGTATAAAAATGTGTGATTTTGGTAGCCTTTAGTTGAAACGCTGAAATCTCTGTGGCAAAGTAAATGTGTACCTGTTCAGAACTCGTGGTGGGGCATAGAATGATGCAATTCAGTAGTTCTTAGTTTGCTGTTCAGTAGTTCTTAGTTTGCTGGATTAGCCAGGATCAAGTACTGACTGTTCCAACACTAGAGGTTATTTGTAAATCACTGCTGTACAAGTGTAATGAGAAATAGTATGATAACTTTCAAAATATGTAGCATGAGCCAGTGGCAGGCATACAACCTTTGTAACCCACAGTGACAGCTACATTATTTCATCTGAAATCATTACTGTTGGCATGTAAATTAATATCTCCAGACATTTGCATATTATAACCAGTTGTATGTAATATGTATATGACACATATGCAGCACAGTGTGGAGGTAGGAAACAGTAGTGACTGCCAGTCTCCTAAAGATACAGGTATGTAGCAC